>NW_021639847.1:53635-89567 GCF_002087225.1 Trypanosoma theileri
GAAAAAAAACAAGAGATAATTATGGGAAAAAAAATCGAACGAAAAACAAGGACCCACCCGGGTTTGAACCGGGGACCATTCGGACTGCAGCCGAACGCTCTACCACTGAGCTATGAATCCGACGTCATTTCTCCGGAAAAATGATGTGGAAAAGAAATAAAATCATTTTAAAAAACGTTAAAATATGAAAAAAAAATTTTTTTTTCATATTTTCTTATGGGATATGGTGTGGGGTTGAAACGGCTTGGAGATTAAGTTTGCTATTTATTTATTTTTTATCCAAAGGTCGTGTTGATTGGCGTTGGAAGGGTTTTTATTTATATTTTTTTTTTTTTGGGGGGGGGTGGGGTTTTGCGGGGGGTTCGCGTGGGTTTGCCGGCGTTGTTTCCGTTTTTTTTTTTAGTTTGGGGGACGGGAGGGGCGAAGGGGGCGGGTCCCGGTTTTGCAGGGGTTTTGGCCGGCGGAAAGGGTTGTTTTTATGGTTGCCGTGGGTGATGGTTCGGTTCGGGGTTGTGTTTCCCCAGTTCGTCGGTCTTTGGCGCGGGGCGGGCTGTGGTGGGGTTTCTCCCCGGTCCGCTTCTTGGTGCTTTGTTCGTGGTTTTGGTGGTGGTTGCCGTTTGCTTTGTTTTCCTTAAGTTTTGCGGTGTTGTGTTTCTGTAATTGTTTACGTCCCGCATTTTTTTTTTTTGTTAGAAACAAACTTGTTTTTTTTGTTTCATGTACATATGGGGGTTCTGTGGTTAAGGGTTCGTGGCGTCTTGTTTTTTTCTTTCCATTTGATTGTTTAATATCTTTTGTTTTTCTTTTCCCCTATCGTTACCACTGTATTCTTTCCCCTCTTTTTTTTTTTTTTTTTAAGGGTTTGCTTAAGCGATGGTGGCTAGGGAGGTTCTGCTAATTGCAGGGGTTTCGTTCTTCACCCTCGTTTCTTCTTTCTTTCGACCGAAACTGGTACGTCTGGTTGCATTTTCTTGCGCATTTGGGTGTTCTGTAGGTTATGGATTGAGTTTTATAAATAATATGAAAAAGCATTCATTTAAAGCTATTACGGAACCAATTGTTATTGGTTCTCCTCCTGCAGATTTCAACGAAATTTATCCAAAAATTTATGAACACCTTTCTGATAATTATGAGGAATTAGGACAGTTAGATTTGGGAGAAGAACATCTTACTGTGGAACCCAATGTTTTTGCACAAATAGGTGTTATTGATGTGGATGGTATTAGAAAAATGTGGACTTCAGTGATTTTACCACAATTACGCATGAGCATGACAGGTGGTGCTTCCCTAACTAATACGGAAGGAACAACAACTAAAGTTGAAGAGAAAACAGTCTTTTGTGATATAGGAAGTGGTGTAGGAAACGTATGCCTTCAGATTTTGGCAGAGACACGTTGCAAAAAAGTTGTTGGTGTTGAAGTAATTCCTTCACGACATCGTAATGCTGTGATAGCTTTTTCAAAAGCAAAGACGTACTACCCGGAATTTTTCGGTGATAAGGATGCAGTTTTTCTTCAAGATGACCTGGTAAGATCTACTTCGCGTTTGACAGAAGAGAAGGTAAATGTGATTTTTACACATTCTTGGATGTTTGATGATGATTTGATGAAACAGTTATCTAAAGTGGTTGTATCTGTTCCTACTGTGCGTTGTGTGGTAACTTCACGAAAACTTAATGCAGAAGTTTTATCTGAAACCCCATTAAAACTTGTTTCAAAGGTATATCTAAGTGCTGACTGGAATGAGGAAGCCCCCTTTTACGTCTATACGAAACTTTAATATCGTTTTGTTTTTTCTCTTGAGGAGTGAGGCGGGGCGTACGAAAAATCAATTGTATAATTTATAAAGAAAGAGGTTCCAAGAAAATACCTTGGCACGGATAGAAAAGATAAAAAAAAAAAATCACAATGAAATAATTAAAAAAAATACAATTCCAACCACCTTCAAGGAAAAGAGAGAAAAGAGTAACGAAATTCCTTTTGATTTCTAGAGTTCTGGTGTTCCAGCTATTATAAAGAAAAAGATATACTTACATGTGTCTCTGGATTATACCTTGTATTTCTTTCTTGTTGCGACGGGACGAGCTCTCCTTCTGAGAAAGAAACTCCGGTTTACATTACAGAGTTGAAATATATATGTTTGGAGTCATTGTTCAGAGGTAAGATTCGTTTCCCACCATAACTACTGGGTATTAAGCGTATGACATTTGTGAGGGAACGTTCTCTTCTTTGACAGACTTCCACCCCTTGTGTTGTTCTTTTACATTCAATGGTTCCTATCTATGCCAGTATGTGTGTCTATCACTTATCGCCAGAAGAAAGGTGGTGTTTTACGATGGAAAAATACCATTATAAATTCGTTAGTACTGTACTTTCCCCCATTATTTAATTAAGGGGAATTCTTTTGAGTCTGTAAACAACCCATACATAAATGTTTTATTCATTTTGTTCATTTATTAATTCTTCATTTTTTATTTACGGAGATTTCTCTTTTTTTTATTTTGATATTTGGAAAGCATAATCGAGTAGTTGCTGAATTTTAACTGTCTTCACTTTCTGTAGTTTTTCTTGCATTATATTTCTGTTATCTTCCTGTAAAAAAAAAAAAAAAAGAAGAATATGAACTTCTATTTCTATTTTTTCACTTCTTACTTCTTCTTTAAAATATTTTTTTCTACTTTAAAAAATATTTCTATACATTTAACAATAATAAGGAGATGCAACGGACTCGAAATGATCTCGGTGATGGAGAATTTGGCCTCTCTATAGGGGGTAATGATGACGTTGGTGAATTTGTTATATCCCCGGATGATGGAAGTCAACATGATACGGAACAATTGTCATATGACGAGGATGACGTAGTAATGGCGAGCCAGTCAATCGGTATTATTAAAGAACTTATGAAGCGTCTACTCAAAGTACAAAAACAGATTAAAATGTTAAAAGAAAATATCCAGAATCGAGTGGGGAGGGACAACTCAGAAACAAGAGTTTTACCTACAGAAACTGGAGTTGATACAGAGGATATATTTGTTTTATTAAAAAAATATGATGAAATTCATTTTTTTCTTTGGGGACGTTTGGCAAGAATACTTCATGATGAACATCAAAGGTGTGCAGATGTCTATACAGATACACTAAGTATGCATGATCGTGTACCGTTTGAGTCTCTTACACATGCTATTCATCATAATACAGCTTTTTGTGATTTTATGGGGGAGATTATTGGTGCTACTCTAGAACGTGATAATTCATCTACTTTGAATGAAAATGATCCTGCACAACTTGCTTTGGTTCAGCACACCAAAAGTTTGGAAAATATTCAACTTGTTGCAACATATGCTGCTTTGCTAGTTGTAGAAGGTTCACGGGAAAGTTTTTTGGATCCTTTATCTATTTCTGACCTCTGCAAAATTGTTGTTGAAGAAAAAACTCGTCGAAAACGATTATTAGCACTTTCATTGACATTTAGCATGCTTGATCAAAGTGAACAGGCCATTGGAGAGGCGATTGGACATGATTTACTTAAACTTCTCTTACAAAGAGTTAGACATCTCGTTCATCGTATTTTTGGATATCCTGAAAAACGGGTTTTAACATCTTCTCGTGAAAGTAGAGGATCACCTTTTAGGTACTATTCTGCCGTAATTCAGAGTGATACAAACTCTCCACTTAGTTCAAGAAAGGCGTCACCTGAAATAGTATCAGATAAGATGGTTAGAGATGAAAAAGAGACCATACTATCGCCATTAGTGATAGATCATAAGCAGAATTTTACCTCTTCTTCTCATTCTCCTAATCATGGGTATAATTTAACAAATACAGAATTAAGAGGGACATTGTCCAATAATAATGAAAACGGAAAAATACATTGTGAAGAAGTGAATATCACATGTAATAGTAACGAAAATGATACGACTGAAAGACCGACAAAAAAGAGAAAAATTGAAGAAGAAGAAGAAGAAGAAGAAGAAGAAAATAATTATCAAGAGGATGTATTGGAGACTTGGTGCCCTAAGAAAGGTGATTTGGTGGGACGAGGACCTGCATGGAGTTTTGATAGTCAAGGTGGAACTTGCGACATTGGTGAGATTGTAAATGTTACAGCAACTGATGAAGTTTTAGTACATTGGTTGAAAAATGTTGATTCAGTTAATGAAAATGATGGAAAGTATCGCGTGTTTCGTTATAAGTATAAAAAACCTCATGAAGAAATTGTTTCATGGGACCGTTATTTGGAAATACAAACTATAAAAACAAAAAATATTAACTTTAAACTTGAAGAATTTATGTTAAACTGTGCTTTAGTTGGAATTCTTTGTCATCAGAGAGAAGCTGTACTGCCTGCTTTACAATTCCAGGCTATAGAATCTATGATTCATGTACTAGAAAGTGTTGACTTAACAAATGTTGCAACATCTACTATTAAGATTGAAAAAATTACTGAAGAACGTGAAAGGAAATTATTAGGAAGTGAAGAAGAAGATGGAGCAGTTGATGAAGATGCATTAGAGACTCATTTAATGTGGGATTCTACTCTTTCCTTAGCAAAGGAGGAGTATCGTCAAGTGAGAGAAATTGTGGCGAGGGTGGTTTGGGTCTTGAATGCTTTACTCTCTCATAAAAAATTGGCTTTTATTTTTCTCGAATTGGATGGTCTACGTCAAATTATGACTTTGATTAATGGACATTTAGAGGTTTCAACTACATATGGATGTTGTATAGTACTTTCTCAGTTAGCGAGAAGTTCTGTACTTGAAAAACTTCTTCGAAATCACAGTGAATATTTTGAACCCATATTAAAATTTATTCTTCATCAATGGAAGAATGCTTCTAACCATGACGTTCAAGGTAGTGCTGGTGGTTTTCTTTTTCATGCTCTAAGTTTTCCTTGTGTTGTTTCATTCTTTGACGCTTATCAAGGTCCACAAACAACTGTGGATATAATAGAGCAACTTTTAAAAAATTCAGAGGAAAGATTTGATATTGTTTGCCCAGGGTTATCTTTGGCAGCATTAAAATGCTTTTACGTCTATCTTGTTTCTCATTTAATGCTATCTACGAGGGTTTTATTTAGAAAACATCGTTATTTGTCGGTTTTGGTAACCAATTCTTCTGCAGAAGTCTCTTTACCTAGAGATCCAGCAACTGTTGAATCTTTTCTTAGTTTTATTTCGGCAACTTCAGCATCTATTCCCGATATTTCTATTGAAACTGTTCAAAGTTTACTTGCTTGTGATAGACTTACTCCTTTTCGTTCATTAATAGATAATAATTTTCATCAACTTTTACTACGTTGTGCACAATTCTATTTTTCTCAGAGTCGATGGGAGTTGCTTGCAGCTTCATTAAATGTTCTTTGTGTTCTATCAGTAGTTCCATTTGTTCGACCTTTAATTGCAGACGCCCGATACCCTGAATCTGGAATTGTACATTTGATAATGATAGTAAGCGATTTAGTTGCTGCTTTTCAGAGTGGAAATACATCTAGGGAATTACATCTAATACCATGTGTTGCTACTTCTTTACAAATTCTTTTGCATCTGACAGTACCCCCAATTGATAAAAATGATGAAGCAGCTGTGGCATCCTTTAATCGAGTATGTAGTGTCATCAGAGCTAATGACGGAGTTCGAATTTTATTGGAGGTTTTGAGAGTAAAAAAAGATGCGGCAATGTCAGCTAAACTACATTTTTTTCCAGTGGTCGCTCGAGCTCTACAATTAATGGTGACTCTTAGGCGTTATGCTGACACTCGTATTCTCTTTGATGCGCTAGGAGTAAAAACAGTGGCTCAAGAATTGCTTAAACAATACGAAGATGTTCAAAAAGAATATATATCAATGATGGGTCCTCGTTATTCAAGAAGTGAGGTTCATGCAACTGGACGTTTTATGGATAATGTAAAATGTTTTTTATCTGATGAAACAAATAAAGCGAATCTAACAGTTTCTGTGGATCCTGTAGAATTAGAGCAAAGGCAAGCTATCATTGCTCGTTCTCAGATTAGTTATTCACGAGAATCATTATTAGAATTGATTTCTCGCCATTTGGAATCTGAAGGGTTACAAAATGCAGCTTCAATTCTACGACATGATGCTCATATTTCTTCAGACTCTTCAATATTGCATCAACCAAATAACTTGACAAATGATGTAACAACAGTATCAAAAATTGGTGCACCAACTCTTGATTCTATAATACGTTCTTATTTAAGACAACAACATGAAAAATGTACCAACCCTATTGCTACACTTCCTCAATTTGACTTAAGGAAAAGTCATGTTTATTATCCACCTGTTGCACCTGTTGATCATACTCGAAACGCTTTTAATAGGAGATTAGCCCAAAAAATGGGTATGGATTTTTCTCTACGCATGAGAACTAATGAAAATCATCTCATTTATCGATACCCAGGACATTTATATGATATTACCGGTGGTGATGATGATGGACTACAAGGATACAGTATTGCATTCTGTGATAATGGTGAAACATTAATTGTAGGAACATCAGAAGGAGGACTAGTTCTTTTTGATACTTTCCCAGATGATTCTTCTAGTGATAAGTTATTAGAGCAACATCTGGCTTTTGACAATGATAGTGTTTCGGGAATTTTTGTATCAAATGATGGTGTACTGTTGTCAGTAGTGAGTTCTGATCATACGATAGCTGTTATGCAACGTGATTCATTACCAGTTGTCAAGTATCGTGTTGAGGGTAGTAGAGCTGCGAGATTTTCAAATTGCAACACCTATCTTTTAACAACATGTGATGAACAACACTCTTGTAGGTTGTATGATATTTCAGCAGAGCGTGAAGTGCATCATTTTAGTGATCCATCATGGGTTGGTGAAAATTTAGATAATGTAGCTAGTTTTGATGCTACATCTCAACTTATACTAAGCGACGCTGTTCTCTGGGATATTCGTTGTAGTGATAAACCTATATATAGGTTTGACCGTTTTACCGAGTCTTTTTGCAACGCTTTTCACCCTTCTAATCTTCTTGTACTGATCGACGAGAAAGTTTGGGACCTTCGAACTTTGACAATGCTACAAACAGTACCATCTTTTAAAAAAACCAGCAGTTTCCATGCTAACTCTTGCGGAGGAGTAATTTACAGCTTTCGTGAGGCTTCCAATCTTACTAATTTTACTTCCCCTGTTCTTTCTGTTGTGGAGAGCTACACCTTTGAAACAGTTTTTTCCACTGAGGTACACCCACCATTTCGAGCTTTTGCACTTGATCCATCAGACCGCTACTGTGCCGCTATTCTTGAACAGGATGTGGGGGCTGTAGTACGGGTCTTTTCTACTTCATCCGGACCGCTTCCAGGACAGCAGTCTTTCCCCTTTCCCCAAAATGAGCATGAAAACGGTAGTGAAGGTGATTTGGGAGAGAATGAGGATGAGGATGAATTGGATCACGACAGCTTCTGGTCTACCGCAGACGAGGGTGACGACACAGACGATGACGATGATGAAGAGGAGGGAGAAGAAAGTGAGTTAAGCTACGCTGGAGCTGCTACCGATACAGACTCGTACGAAGGAGATAGTTTTGAGAATGGTACACTGACTACAGGTACAGACGACGTGGACGGGGTTCAACAATCAAGTGAGTCCTCTGAAGAGACGGAAGAACTCCGTGACTCATCTATGAGTTCAACATAGGATATTACAATGTTAAAGATGATGTTAACGGTAATATATCTATATACAACTAACATTTATAATACTAAAAAGAAAAAAGTAATAAACATTTGTTCTCATTTTTTTTTTTTTTATACCTTGTATTTTGACCACCACATCCACAGTAGTTTGCTGAGAGCAGAAAAAAATATATTGCAGTGAACTTCTTTTTTTCTTTGGCTACTTTTTTTTTTAAAAATGGTTTTCTGTGATTTTTGTTGCCTGTAGTGTAGTGCGCAACCCTTTTGGTACTCTATGACTTATCTGTGTCAAATGAAAATGCAATGGAAAGCGAAACTTTTCTGAAAAAGAAATGATATTCCGCCATCCCTGTTTTTCTTTTTGTTTGAAATATTCTTTGCCATTATGGGTTTATGAACAGTTTATCCTTCTCTGTTACTTTTGCTGTTCCCTGTCCAGGGAGGTATAGATGCAGGACCGAGGGTTGTATGAAAGGTATGTCACACTTCACACGTGAAGATGAGCGAAACCTGGAAATACTACGCTCAAAGAAGGAGCTTGGACATTTACAACTTGATGAAACTCAATTGTTGCAACAATTGGAGCAAAGGTACGATGAGTTTATAAAGGAAGGATTACGTAATCTTGTGCATATGGCACCTCGAAAAGGCATAACACAGTTTCAACTGAAATATGTTCTTGTATCATGGCCTATGCTATGTTTGGTTTTATGTTTTGTTTTTGTCTCAATATTTCTGCTGTATTCCCAAGAGGGTAGTGGGAGGTGGGTCCATTCCATTCTAAAATGGAATATAGAGCTTATTGGTTTACTACTTGCTGCGGCTACACTTGTAGGATTTACACGCATGCGGGAACGTCCTTTTATTAATAGAACTGTTCTTATTTCGTGCGCGTTGACAACAGCGGTACTGAGTGTAGTGAGCTTTGTTTTGCTTCTCAAGACTCGCAACACAGAGGAATACCAATGGGATGGACGTGTGGGTCTAATTCTTGGGGCGATGAACACTGTCATTATGGTGATATCAATACTGTTACTCTTCTCCAACTTCTAGTTGCCAAAAAAGAAGAAAAAAAAAGAAAAAGATGGAAAATAGCGATAAAAAAAAAGAAAAAAGGGTATAACTACGGTAGGGGATGAATGTTCTTTGACTATGTGGTCTCTTTTTATTTTAATTTTTCTGACTACTCTGTTTTTTTTTTTTTTTTTATCTTCACTATTTCATTGTTTTCTACTTTTGAAAGGATTATACGTGTATACTTGGGCGTATCATATAAAGTCATTGTACTCTACTCGCGTGATGGACATTGGATTACCGCACAACATTCCTCCAGTAACAGGAACACTGCTGTTATTGGCAGTGACCTCCGTTGTGCTGGTCTCCTTTGGTCTCGTCCATCCACTGCAACTGGTGTTTAGTTCTACCCTTACTTTTCAGGAAAGACAATATTGGAGGTTAATAACAACCTTTTTCTACTTTGGACGAGTAAACCTTGAAAGTATAATCGAGTTTCACTGGCTTTACTTGGTAAGTAGTAGCATTGAGCAACAGTACTTTCGGCTGAGAAAATTGGATTACTGCTTTACCATTCTCACAGGAATGCTTCTTCTACTTGGTGTTCGAACTCTTGGTATTATTGACTCTCCATACCTTAGTTTCGTATTCTGCAGATCGTTGACGTACCTCTTTTGTCGTCTCTTTCCTGAACAGGAGGTAGGTTTATTTGGACTTTTAATGTTGCGAGTGCGGCTCCTTCCAATAGTTTTTCTTGTCATAGGGACCATTCTTGATGATATGCGGGGAATAAAAGCAGACATAGTAGCAAATTTGGTGGGTCATATATTATGGTATCTCCTTGAAATCTTTCCACGCATCACGAAATTGCACCCATTACGATTGCAACATTACTTTTTCTGACGATATTGCTTCTGAAAAAAGTTTTTTTTTTGGTACTCATTAGAAGAAAGCCTGTATCCTTACAATTGTTCTTCTTCTTTTTAAGTACGTACATGTGATTATTACCTTCGTTCAACATACTTTATTTTTACAGTGTGACATCTATGGATGTTTCACCATAACAAAGGATGCGATTTGCATTTTTTTTTTTTTTTTTACGTTATATATTTATATAAATATCTTTTTTTTCACCCATTCAGTTGACTTTTGAAGAGTGTAAAAACTTTGTAGGCAAGTTGAAAATAAAAGAAGGAGAATAATAAGAGATGAGTTCCATATCAGTTTGGTGCGAAAGGCAAACGGCATCCTTTACCAAAGCTTTCAAAAAGAGATTTGTAACCTTTGAACAGGAGTCACGCAGGTTATCCTACAGTGAAGACGACCGCAAACCACCAAAGGATGTTCTTATTATAACTAAAGTGGTGAGATGCTGCCAGGTAATGGAAGTAAAAATGTCAGAGTTATTTACTTTGATGATTGATGGAAATCATGAAGATGGCAGAGAAGATCAGTGGACCCTCCGCATGCCAAGTCGTCAGGTCTTTGAAGAGTGGAATGAAATCCTTTGGAATGCATGCGCTGCTGCTGGATTAATGGAACCATACAACTGTGGCTTACCTCCTGTTGATCCACGTACAAACGTGGCTTTTGCTCAAGTTCCATTGGAGTATCTTTTTAAGTTCGCTGTACTTGAGAAAGCCGTTATCCACTTCTTTGCTTCTGTCACATTAGTGACACCATTGGTGAAAAAGGATAGTCAACCAGGTCAGCACATTTTGGTAGTGGGAGACAAGGCTATTTACATATTTAATCAAGGTGCTCTTATCATGTACTGCAGTTTGATCAGTCATATACGCAAGATTCACCACGGGGCTGATGCAACATTTTTCGCTATACAGATAAAATCCCCAGCACCAGACATTGTGGTAAAAGATTTCTCAGAAGGTGTACAACTTGCATCAATTCTGAGTAGATTGTTTCAAGTAACTACTGGAAAGAGGTTAAACATCATGCCTATTAACGTTCCCACCGCTGAATTACTGGTGGATTCACAACAGCTACGTCTGAGTGGGGATGAAGGATATAAATTAAAAGCTGTTCCACCAAGTACCAAGATGCGTCTTCGTCAGGCAATCGACGCAAACAGAGAAGCCACAGGTGGAGTATCTAATGAGAATGAAATACAGCAACCTCAAGATATGGGGGAGGTTGCAGGTGCTCTTGATAACACAGACATTGATTCTGCAGATCCTCTTACGAAACTCCTCCACCGTATTGGACTTCCACAATATGGTCCTACGTTGCTGAGTCAGCATGTTGATTTGGACGTTTTGCAGTGTATGGATGCCTCCGATTTAATGACTTTTGGAGTCACAAATGAATCTCACTGTCATAAGATTCTTAACGCAGCCCTGAATTCAGAAATGGATGACCTTAACATCACAAATGAGAAGCTGACAGCATCAACTGCTCCTGCTGTCTCAACTACTATTCCACAGAAGAGTGGCGTGGGAGTCACGCTGAGCGACGATGATGATGACTTTGATCTTGTTATTCCTCCCCCACGACAAGGAGGAGTGGTGCTAGATGATGACTCTGATGAAGATCCCCTCGCTTCTAAACCTGCAGCGAGAGGTGCTGCCAACCCGGCTATAATTATCGATGATGATGATGACCTCTAAAGATCCTCACGTTTTTTTAAAAAAGTTTTATTTTCTCTTCCTTTCTATCAAAAAAAAAAAAAAAAAAAAAAAAAATAACACGAAAAAAAGTGGACTGATCGAAACAAAAATGTCCCTAATCACCTTGTTAGTATTCCTGATCTTTATCGTTTTTTCGTAGAAGGATTTCTATGTCGTACCTAATTTTGAGATGATATTAGGGATATATATATATTTTTTTTTCTTCTCCTACTCCTTTAGATATACACAGTAGTTATGCTAGTGGGATATCCTTTTAAGAGGACTTCTCTTTTACTGATCTTTCGTTTTTTTTTTTTTTTGCTATGCGTTGCACATGCAATTATGTACTGTTTTTCTCTTTTCTCTTTTGCTCGTTCTTACCTTGTATTTTTATTTTTGTTTTTATTTATTTATTTATTTTTCATTATATAAACGAAAGGGAGAATGTCTCGCGCATTTCTGGAGAGGTGCCCAAGAAGACACCTTGTTATACATATGGACATCAACAAAACAATTATTCAAGTAGATTCCGCTGGTGGAAGAACTATGGAGGATGTTCTTAACAGCAACATCGCAGCGAATGTCTTTGGAACCCAAGTAGGGGAAAAGTGGGTGCCCAAACTGGGTCCTCACGATTCTGGGGATCGTTCCGACTTGATGACTTTTGATGAATTTGTTGATAATATGCATTCTGAGCCACCGGGTATGCAGGAACTTCCCAAATCTGAAAAGGATTTTATTTGGCGGAACATTTCGGAAAAGCGGAGGTCTATATTACGCACATTTACCCATGAAGGACAACCAGGAGAAAAATATAAGCATCATATTGATGAACAAAAGGCGGTATTAACATCGGCACCTGATTGCTCCATTATACCTTCCTTTTTTAAATTTGTTAATGTACTTTCTGAACTTAATTGGTCTTTTACTCTGATATTCAGAACTTTTGGAAACGATTTGGCGAATGTACTCAAAGAGTGGAAAAGATTTGTTTTTGGGGAACATTTTTATAAACCTCGGGGAGCTATCCTTAAACATATGAAGGAAAACTACGTCCCTGAGGCAACAGGGTGTATATTCCGTGAGAATGACAAGTTATTTTTTTGCCTAGGTCCAGATAAAGCTGCTATGGTGTGCCAACCTGAGGGTACAGAGACATTGCCTGTGGTCGAGATATTGTCACAGTTGTCAAGAATGCCTTCCTGTAAGAAAGTTTATGAAACAAATTTTACTTTACTCCATAATCAGCTTTTGGAATATGCTGCTGCAACAAATAATATTGCGGGACTTGTAGACTATTATCCTTTTTGGGCGCAAGGAGCTGAACGTCGTAGCGGTGGAAAAGTTTTTCCAGTGCACATTAGACCTTCAACATCTCTTGTAGAACCTCTCTTTTACATCTTTTTTGATGATAATATCTTTATTGGAAATGAGAGATCTATTGTAGACATGAGAGATGCCGCAACAGGAGAGAGCATCGTAGATAGCATAACAGAGGAGAAATACTGTGTTGCAGCTAACCCATACAAGGCTATTGTGGATGAAGATTATTTTGTGAATTCTCTAGCAGAAAAAATTAGGTTGCAATTGGAGTGAAAAGGTTTCTGCATGCGTTGGTGTCTACATATTGAGTGGAACTCTGCTGGTAGTACCTGATGCCCTTTATTTTCTCTGTTTACAATAAACCTCCGTTCTTCTTGTCCTATTTTCTTTTCTTTTTTGTTTTGTTTTGTTTTGTTTCATCCTTCATTTGTTTTCTTTTTATATTTTTTCTTTTTATTATTATTATTACTATTATTATTATTCCGGTCCCCAACTGTGTAATAATAGAAGTAGGGGTGGGGTGGGGAGGAGGGGTAGTACTAGTAGTAGTAGTAGTAGTAGTAGTAGTAGTAGTCACTGATAGCAGGTCAGTACGTCTTACTTGTGCTACTTTTTTTTCTTACTGATTATGACGGAATACAAAAAACTGACGCTGCTGGTAACACAGCTTCGTGAAGAGATTACACAATTGATTCAGGCCTTTAAAAGTGATGATGACAAGGATGCTGTCACACTACATGAACGTTCAGCTTCTATTGAGTCATTGATCATAAATGGACGACCTAGACTAGTTAAAATCCTACATAAAGCTTTGGAAACGGATCCTGATCGCCAAATCTACAATGAAAAAATGTGTGAAGCAATAAAAAAATTATTTGATGAATTCTCTGAGTGTGTTGATACTCTTTTTGAAGCATCTATGAAAGATGAGATCTTATCTTTAGAAAGTAAGCTGAACTTCGAGGAGTGTCCATCGATTTTGTGGGCACAAGAAAAATATGACCAACACATGCTACACATGGCACAGACAGAGGAATGGAAAAAACGTCTCGCAACCAATATTGCAGACTTGGTGATATTTGAAGGACAGACTCGTGCTGTTCTTTCAGCAGAGGAGAAGCAAGTACGTGTTGGATTATTAGAAGCTAAGAAAACAGAGAAAGAAAAAATCCTGAAAATATTAAAAGATAGAGAAGAAGCAAAATGGAAAGCTGAACTAGAACGACGTACAGAGGAACACAAACGTTTGGTAAAAGCAGTAAGTGTTTATAATGATCAGAATATTGATAAAATACTTCTGAGTGTTCCGGAATCTTTACGAAAACTTCTAGCTTCACATATTTTAGAACTACTGCAAGCTCTTCGAACAACACCAGAGGATACTAATATTCGCCGTATTAGGTGCAATAATGTGAGAGTGATGATGGATTACGGACACATTAGTTTTTGCAATAAATGTCATTTATGCAGGGATTTTCTTTCTTGTGCTGAGATTCTGTGGTATATGATGGGGTACCAAGTAGAGTATTCATCATCACCTGCACAATCTATTTTAAGTATAATTGAGAGTAATCCATCTATCCAATTACCTTGCGGTCGTAATGCGTCAGAGCATGTTATCACAGAAATAGGCTTCGAGGATTACTCTGAGCGTTTCTTTATTCTTCACGAACCAAACCCAGTTGAAAATGCAAACGAATGGATGACTTGGTATGCAACATTGGAGACAATGACACATGGCTTTGAGGCTTATATGATGTGAATAATGGTGACTCTTAGGGAATGTTTAATATACACTTTCTCCCCCTAATTGGCACAAGTATCTTTTCTTTGTTTGTTTGTTTCCTTCATTTATTCATTCTCATCTAAAGATGTTTCATCTATCAATCCAATTAACCTTTTGCGCTCTTTCTCTCTCTCTCTCTCTGCATGTTTTTTTTTTTTTTTTGTATCTATCTATGATTCTTCATGTACTCTCAACCATCTCTTTATAAGTAAAAATACATCTACCCTACTGTTTTTCCGTTCTTGTTTTTTTTTTTTTCTTCTGTTTGTTTTATTCATCATGATTAAACTAATACAAAAGCACAAAAAATGTATTATACACGTAACATGCGGCGAGGGGCCTCACAGGTGCCTCACCGCTTAGCGCACCCGCAGCGGTATAGACAGCAGGCAACTAGGTCCCCCCGCAATACGCTTTTGCGAGAAAAAATACCAGAGAAGGATGTATTACCTCCTGCAGAGCGCTACGCCTCCCATTTAACAGAATACGAGAAAAAAGAAATTCAAAACTACAGTGATGTGTATTACGCGGGTGAGAATTGTGAACGTAAAATTCCTGCCCCAATAGAAGGAGGCCACAATAGTGGGTACGATGATGAAAGGGGAGACTATATGATAAGAGAACATGATCACATAGCCTACCGTTATGAGATGTTGGGCCTCTTGGGGAGCGGATCTTTTGGTCAGGTTGTGAAAGCTATTGATCACCTCAAGGGAACCACAGTTGCACTAAAAATTATTAGAAATAAAAAGCGTTTTACGGCGCAAGGAAAGATAGAAGTACAGATATTGTCACATCTAGGGAAAGGTGACCCCGGTGGGTTATACGGAATAGTTAAAATGTTTGAAAGTTTTTCATTTCGCTCTCACATATGCATCACCTACGAACTTTTATCTATAAACTTGTACGAGTACTTGAAACAACGCAATTTTCACCCATTGTCGTTAAATGTTGTACGTAAAATTGGTGCTGGAGTTTTGGTTTCCCTTTCCTATTTGTGGCGTGAAAATGTTATTCACTGTGATTTAAAACCTGAAAATATACTGTTAAAAGCACCTGACCGGGCTGCTGTAAAAGTGATTGATTTGGGATCTGCCTGCTTTGAAAATGCTCGCATCTACACATACATCCAATCTCGTTTCTACCGTGCCCCGGAGGTGATACTCGGTTGCCCATACAGCAAGCGGATTGATCTATGGAGCTATGGGTGTGTTCTGTGTGAGCTCGCCACCGGCTACCCGCTGTTGCCGGGCGAGAGCGAGCAGGAGCAGCTGGCGTGCATTATGGAGTACTTTGGCCCCCCACCACGCGAGATGATCATGCAGTCCCCCCGCAAACACGAGTTCTTCGATCCCGCCGCCGACTACGCCCCCCGCCTCGTCCCCAACAGCCGGCGCCGCATCCGCTATCCAGGCACAAAGTCCCTCGCCGCGTTTCTCGGACTCCCCAATGATGACGCCTTCGTCGCATATGTACGGCAGTTTCTCTGCTGGCTGCCAGAGGAGCGCGTGCCCCCGCGGCGGGCGATGCGGCACCCGTGGATAGCAGACGCCTTTGAGGAGCCGGCAACACAGCAGCGGCAACTACCAGCAGGCACACCACAGGGCACGGCCGTGCACGCGGCAGGGACAAACGGGTACGGTGCCACGAGATCGACGTGGAATGTACCCCATCTACCCAAGATTGGTCCTCGTTAAGGAGGAGGTAAAAAGGAGGAGAAGAAGGAAGAAAGACAAGAATAAGGAAGTGTGTGAGGGTGAATTTCTTTTTTTTTTTAAATTGTTTTTCTTGTATTCTATCACTCTTTTGATTCTTCCATCTCTGGTATCCCCAGTGGGTTGGGTTCCTGCTTTTCTGCATTTCATGAATGCATGGTACGTACAGAAACGAAGAGGAAGATGATGATATGATCTAAAAGGAAGGCGAATTGAGACGAGGAGAGCTCTGACGACTTGTCATTAGAAAAAAAAAAAAATTCCTGAAAATGATCACATAACACTCACAAATATATACGTGCACAGACACACATACACTTACACATTACAAACAGAGAGGGGGGCGAACATATGTATATTAATGAATTTTGTTCACTACTGTGTGTGTACACCGAGCTCCTTTTTTTTCTGTATTATTATTACTGTTGTTATTTTTGTTTTGTCTGTGACCTTTCTTGGATTTGAAGAGGTCTTAGACGGTGATACTGTCTGTGTACTTTTTTTATTATTATCTGTGTATATATATATATTTAGTAAACGTTTTTGTGTGATTTGTGTGTGTGTGTTTGTGCATATGAGAACATGCCAGTTCATTACCTTTCTCATGCCAACGGAAAAGTAAGGTACATTGGTATATGACGGCAGGTTTCTCTCATTACACCCCTTTTTTTCCTATTTTTTTTTTTCTGTGTTTTTCCCCCACCCTTTATTATTATTATTACCTTGAACATTCCCATTTCCAGACCTCTTTTTTTTGTGATTCTCTCGTTGTACAGGTATATAAAATACAATTCAGGAGAGGTGGTATTGATGTACCATTATAATTATTTTCCTCTGTGATCCCTTGTGTTTTTTTCCCAAGTCCAAATTCACTTGTTCTGCCCCAATGAGGGTCCAATGAAGATTTTTGCAGTAAAAGAGATGGAAAGACAGTTCGACTCTGTAGCAGCAGAGATAATAATGTTGATACTGATATATATATATATCTATAGCAAATACATGGACACATACACACACATACGAAAACCTGTTATACTCTTTTTTTTCTTTCTTTACTTTTTCTCTTTTTCTCTCTCCGACGACGTAGTGTTCCCAGGCTCTGGCTCATTGGAAATAAATTCAGGTGGGCAACGAAAGTAAAACAAACACAGAAACAAAAGAAAAAAAAAAAGAACAAAACACATTATTTTTATTTTCTTTTGGTTGACATCTGCCAAGATGATTCCTGTTAGATTTGGTGCTTCAATGGCCCCCTTTCGTGCACTTGTTCTTTTTGTAGCCGTGATATTATTGTATGGTGTTTATCAACGGGTACGTTCGCGTCGTGAAGCACAGTCTCAACGTCGTGTTCCGCGCAGAGTTGGTGGAGTGCGCCGGCAGCCTGTTGTTCGATTTGATCGAACTCTTTTTAGACGACTTATGGGGCTTCTCCATATCTGTTTCCCCCATGTATATTCCATGGAATCAGGCCTAACACTTGTGTTGGCGATCCTCCTTATGTTGCGCACTAAGCTAACACTGAAATTTGCCAAATTGATGGGAATGAATAGCAAATCACTTGTGCAAAAGGATGTCAAACAGTTTGTTTTTGGTGTGATGGATGTTGTTGCATACGCTATTCCCTCCACTGTCACTTCTGTTGGTATCACATACATAACTTCTACACTGGAGCGGCGCTTTCGTGAAAGATTACAAAATGATTTGCATAGGGACTATTTTAAAGGACATAAGGTGTATGATGTGGTAATGAACGGATCTGTAGATAACCCAGGACACCGCTTAACAAATGATGTTCAACGTTTCTGTAGCGAGTTAGCAGGAGTTCTTTCTGCTGTAGTGAAACCGTTAATCGATATTGTCGTCTTCTCATCTGCTCTGGCAAAATGTGGTGGACGTTCTTCTACAACTTTGATGTTTTCATATTATATATTTGTTGCTTTCCTATTTCGATGGTTAATGCCAAAATTTGCAGATATGGTGGCAAAAAGTCGAGAAAAAGAAGGTAATTTACGTATGATGCACACACAATTAATTCAACATGCAGAGGAAGTAGCATTTTATCGTGGTGCAGAGGTAGAAAGGGGAAATGCTAATAGGATGTTGAACTCTTTTGTCCATTTGGAGCGACGTATAAAACGGGCAAAGTGGTTCTCTTCTTTATTAATTTCGATACTGGTTAAATATGGAGCAACTTGTGTTGGCTATACTGTTTGTTCGTTAGTGGTTTATCGAGAAAGGAATAATCTTGATGCAGCAGCACTAACAGAATTAAATGTTCGAAGTACGCAACTCTATATTCCTTTATCTATAGCAGTGGGAAAATTACTTTCGTTACACATGAAGGTTAGCGCATTGTGTGGTAGTGCTCACCGTGTTGGTGAATTACGGGATGCTCTTGCTGCTTTTGATAGACTTTCACTAGATACTAATAGTAATGCAGTTGAAGTAACCGACAGTAATGAAATTGTGTTTAAAGATGCAGCTATTGTTTCTCCTGCTGATCAAATTATTGTTACCAATTTTACCACAACATTTAAACCTGGAAATCACGTACTATTACTAGGAAGTAATGGCTCTGGAAAAACGGCACTTTTCCGTGTACTTTCTGGACTATGGCCACTGCGGGGAGGATCATTGCAGCATCCTACAGATGCAAACATGTTCTTTGTAACACAACGGGTGTACCTCCCACCTGGTAACCTTCGCACACAGTTGATGTACCCTGCATTGGAGAAGCAAGAAGATCCACAGACTCGTGAGTTATTAGATAAGAAACTCTTGGATCTCGCAGAGAAAGTGGGTCTTTTGTCTGTGGTAGAGCGTGAAGGTGGGTTGGATGCAGAAAAGGAGTGGAGTGAAGTTCTTTCTGGTGGAGAACGGCAACGAGTGGCTCTTGTGCGGGCCATGTACCATCAGGCCATGTTTCTCTTTCTGGATGAATGTACCAGTGCCATATCGCAAGATGTAGAGTTGTCATTGTATAAGATGTTACAGCGACGGGGCATGACATTGATAACCGTTTCACACCGTGAGGCGTTGAAATCTTTACATCACTCTATAGTGAATATGGACGGAATGGGAGGTTACAGCACTTATTCGATAGAGAATTCACCATAACACTCTGGCTTAATTCCAGATTTTAACATTGATAGTCATATACATTATTGTGGAGGTTTTATGAGATATTTGAATTTTGAACAGTTATTGGAGTACTTCGGTATAAATTCTCCATACTTTTATATTTTATTAAGTCTTTATATAAATATAAAGACTCTGTATTTATATGTGTTTCACTTTTTTTTTTTTATCCCTTACGTCTGTTTTTTTTTATTTTTGTTTTAATGACTGTAATCTATTGATACACAAGTTGTTCCTTCCAACTTTTTCTTGAAGTACCAATTCCCCTGTAAAGAAGGGCAAAAAAAAAAAGGAAAAGAAGAGAGAAGGGTAGGGGAGAAGAAAAACGAACAAACAAACAAACAAACAAACAAACAAGGGAAACACACGAAATAAGTGGCACTGTAAAGGAAAAAAAAGAAAAATAACTAACAACCATTAGAAGTCTAAGAGTGTGTTTACAATGTCTACCATTTACAATTTCAAGACGATGACCGTCGTCCCGACGTACAAGGACTTTATGGACATTGTACTCTCTAAGACACAGCGTAAGACTCCTACTGTGGTGCATAGGGGATATCATATTTCCCGTATTCGTCAATTCTATATGCGGAAGGTAAAGTTTACACAAAAGACGATAAATGAAAAACTGACCCATGTTCTTGTGGAGTTTCCTCGAATGGATGATATTCACCCTTTTTATGGCGACCTTATGCACGTGCTTTATGATCGTGACCATTACAAGGTGGCTCTAGGTCAAGTGGGAGCAGTACGTCACATGGTGGATAATATTGGGCGCGACTATGTTCGTCTATTAAAGTATGGTGATTCTCTCTATCGATGCAAGCAGCTAAAACGCGCCGCATTGGGTCGTATGGCAACTGCCTGCAAGAAACTCGCAAATGCAATGGTCTACTTGGAGAAGGTTCGTCAGCACATGTCTCGACTCCCATCTATTGATCCGAATGCCCGAACATTACTTGTGACGGGTTTCCCCAATGTTGGAAAATCAAGTTTCATGAATAAGGTAACCCGCGCAGATGTAGAGGTGCAACCGTACGCCTTTACAACCAAATCTCTCTTCGTTGGACACACCGATTACAAGTATGCTGGATGGCAGGTGATTGATACTCCTGGTATTCTTGATCACTCCCTTGAAGAACGCAACGTCATTGAAATGCAAGCAATTACTGCATTGGCACATCTCCGAGCTTGTATTCTGTTTTTTATGGACCTTAGCACCCAGTGCGGATATTCCATTGCACAACAAGTTTCCCTATTCAAGTCTATTGGACCTTTATTTACAGGAAAACCAGTGGTTGTCGTTTTTAATAAAAGTGATATCTGTACCATTGACGATGTCTCACCAGAGGAACATTCACTTATCATGGAAGCCATTGAAGAGGCAGGGGCAAAATGGATTACAACCAGTACCTTAACAGATGTTGGAGTAGGCGATTTAAAAACATTGGCCTGTGATACCCTTTTAACACACCGATCTGAACAGAAAGAAGGAAGTGGACGATTCCAGGCTATTCAAAATCGTCTCTATTGTGCTGTACCACAAAAACGTGATAACGTGGAACGACCAGCTTTCATTCCTCCATCTTTGTTGAATGACGATGAGGAAAATGACGGTTCTAGACCACCACGTGTACGTCGAAAGACGGAACGTGATTATGAATGGGAGAATGGAGGACCAGGACAGTACCAACCAAATGAACGTAAAACTTGGGATCTGGAGAATCCGGAATGGAATGATGATATTATTCCTGATATCATGGATGGACATAACATTTATGATAATATTGACCCTGATATTCATGAACGGTTATTGGAGTTGGAGGCAGAAGAAGAAGCACGACTTCAAGAAATGGAAATTGAGGCTTCTAAAAAGCGTCCTCAATATGAGTTGGACGACAGCACTATTGAAGCAGTTCGTTTTATTAAAGACAAAATTAAGGTTCTCAAAATGCAGAAGGCACTTAAAAATCCTGCCATTCGCCGCACCCGAAAACAATCTGAAGCTATTGAGAGGTTTAATAGCCGTACAGGTAGCCAAGCTTCACGCTCTGCCACACCAGCAGCTTCCGGCACTACAGCTGGTAAAAAGAGGGGTCGTTCATTGTCTGTTGCACAAGAGGCAGTTATGCGTGACCGTTCTGGTTCAACTCATGTGTCCACTAAAGCAACACGTAGTATTAGCGCTCGTTCTGCGAGCCGTGAGCGCTCACTGAGTGTTAGCCGAGGAGAAGGTTTCAGAGATGTCAATGAGAAGCTTCGCGCGGTGAAGTTGAGTAAGGTGAAGGCACGTCCACTCAACCAACAGGCCAAGAAGGGAGAGGGTGACCACCACGTACCAAACCTCCGCCCGAAACATCTCTTCACTGGTAAAGTAAAAATAAATGGTAAACGTGACAGACGTTAAGAAGAATGAAAGAATTGAAAGAAATATGAAAGAGTGAGTCAATCCGTCGAGTAATACAAATACGAAGTTGAGCACCCTGCTACTCTCATTTTGCTCTAGCTCTCATTTTTTTCTCATTCCCTAGATGATTAATTAAGGGATTCACCCTGGAGTTTGAAACATCAGGGAAAAGAGAGATATGAGGAACAAACAAACAACCAGCCAAAAAAAAAAAGGAGGGAAGAAATAGGGAAAAAAACAACAACATATGTGTGGTTGCTAATGCTAGAGGTACAGAACATTGAGTTCAAAGAGAGATGAAGTACGGTGCAGTATATAATACTCTTCCCTACATAAAATTAGGTGTAATACGAAAAAAAAAATAAATTTTATTATTAAAAGGATAGTAAGAAAAAAAAGAGGTGAAGAAGTCGCAACAATTTTTTTTTTTTTTTGACGTTATCTACTGCTTTTCTCTGTCCAATGGTATCCCGAAAGCAAAAAAAGCAGAAAAAAAAACGAGGGCGATAAATATTATATTTTATGTATACTTTCCTATTAATTTCTCTTTTCTCTCTCTCTTTTTCATTTTTTTTTGTTTTTATTTCTTCCTTTCATTATGTGGTAATAGTAAGTACTGGGCGTTGAAGTTAAAAGTGGAACGAGTAGCGGTTGTCCACTTCCCCCGTCAGGTATAGATACTAGTAAATAAAAAAAAAAAGAAAAGAAAGGGGTATTATAAGCCTGAAGATAGTACTTATTTTGTTTTAATCATGTTTGTCTTGCCGGTGATGCAAACAACACCAGAGGGATCTCAACCGTTGGAGAAGGTTCCCACACAGATCACACCGTCCGATATACAATTACCAGTGGCGTTACTTTCACACTGGGGCCTTCCATTCTACAGCGAGTTACCTGAAGAGGGAGTGGCACGAACAGAACTTATGGAAGAATATTTAATAGGTTTGACACGTCTGGTGCGGATGCGTAATGCTTTATTTAATGAGGCCTATGATAATGCCTTACAGGTACTGGTGCGTGATGAAACGGTGGAGCGAGAGTTTATTGAAGAGGATAGTAACGCACTGGTTTGGTGGAGTTTCATTGAATATACATCAGAAGAGGCACGAAGGGTTTTGGAGAGAAGAGAAGAAACAGAACGATTGCGTATTATAGATGCCTTCTTTGTATCTGCGTTATCCGATATGTCTCACTTTGAGACTATTCATCGTCAACATGTGGCAACACAGTTTTTGGATAGTTGTTTCTTGAAATTATGTCAAGTGAAACCTGGATGGATGTGGCGACGTGTTCCTCCTGTACTTGATGATGAGGACTCCTCTATACCAAGAACCGTAAGGGCTCCACTATGGGTGGGTGAACTTTCCGCTGAAGAGAGTGAAGCACGGAAGCGTATTACCAATAATTTCTTTTCTGGATTTAGTCTTATTTTGGAAGTTTTCACAACTACAGAAAAACGGCTTATGCATAGTAATCATGTAAAAGATTTTCAGTCTTATGTGGTTCCACTCTCCGAGATGGAGAAAAAGGCTACTCTTATTCAAGCTACTTTTCGTGGATACCGTGTTCGACAACGTATTGC
This sequence comes from Trypanosoma theileri, assembly GCF_002087225.1. Classification (NCBI taxonomy): domain Eukaryota; phylum Euglenozoa; class Kinetoplastea; order Trypanosomatida; family Trypanosomatidae; genus Trypanosoma; species Trypanosoma theileri. The sequence goes on from NW_021639847.1 coordinate 76,896, forward strand.
TGTTGCAGGATGAAACACGGTGGATAGATGATGTAAAGTTTTGCTTATTTTGAACCTTTTTGCTAATGAACATTAAGGGTTTCTTATTTATTTTATTTATTTATTTTTATTATCTTTTTTTTTACTTGGTTCTTATGTGAACTAGATGGTTTTGCATTGTATTAATTCTTTTTTTTTAAAAATAAATTTAATTTCTCTTTTGATTTTATTGGATTAAAAAAAAAAAAAAGAAAGGGAAAAGAAAAAAAAAAAGGAGGAAAAAACTGTCAGTCAAGTTGACTGTACATTTCTGATTCTTCCTGAAGGGAAATTATTTTGAGACATGGTCACCTTGCGGAATGGTGAGTTCGTGTTCATAAATAACAGAAAACAACTTCTCTTACTCGAGAGGGGTACAAATCAGGAGGCACAAATCATTTACGGCGGCGAAGTTTTTGCTTTTGCATGCTCTGAGGATGAAACCATGATGGCACTGGCGCTTCCATCTCCGTCGGGTGGCAGTTCTTCTTTGATTCGCCTCTACACGTTTGCCGATAATGAACTTGGGGATGCAATTTTTGAAGTAACAACTATAAAGGCTACTCAGTTGCTGTGGTCAGGAATGCAGTACTTGGTGGTTTGTGGCCCTAGTGGTTGCACTATATATAAGTGGAAAAACGAAAAACTCAACCGTGTTGTGCCCGACTCAGCGACAAGTGCATTTTTACAGGGAGATAGAGTGGCATTATTTTATCCAGATAGTCAAACACTAAAATTTTGGAATTTGGATTCTAATCGAATAATGGACTCGGTGAAACCTTCCTTACGAGGCCGTCGTTTAATTTCCACGGTTGGTGTGGGATATTTTTGTTTTGCCCTCTACGATGATGGTTCTGTACAGGTTTACTACGTTACTAAAAGTAACATTAAGAAACTCTCTTTGTTTGAACGTTTCTTTCCCGTTAAGCAAAACGAGAAGGTAACTCATGGTACATCATCACCTCTTCTGGCTTGTGCACTTTCTTCTCGCAAAGTACTTGTGGGATTACGAGGGAATAACAAAGTTCATAAGTTGGAGTACAAGAATGAAAAACATTTGGTTGACAGTATGCAGGAGGAACTTCAGGAGCCCTTTACGCTTATGGCAATTTCTCGTGATGGTCGACGTTGTCTGGCACTCAACACCGTAACGGGTAAGTATCAAACATTAGTGTTGTCCTTTAGTTCGGTAAAAACTGTACTCACAGAAACACAGCATGAGAAGCACAGCTCAAATGATTCTCAGGAGACAACGAGAAAGGGGAATACAACATGTGCACCCAAAGGAGAGGAGAATGAAGGAATCTCGGTATTATCAAGTGCTACCTCCAACATAACATCTCTTGGGGATAAAAATAAGAATATTGGAAAGTGCCCTAAAGTAAGTAATGGCACGAGCCCGAGCCCGAGCGAAGGGTCCAATAGAAAATATATAAATGGAATAACAATAACTACCTTTGGAGTTGTTGTGGTAATGATTGGCTTCTTGACACGACGCATTCTTTCATCTCAACGACAATAAAGGGGTATGACAATGGAGAAGAGTGATAAGAGTCACTTATTTCTCAGTCTGTTCTTTTATACAACGGATTCCTTATACTAATACCTACAGAATGACGACTACCGTCTTTTGTTTATTTGGTACAATAGCGTATCTTGGCCTTGCGGTACACATGCACAGACATAGTCATATTTTTTTTTAGGACATATGAGTGGGATTTGTGTTGTTTGATTTATTGCATCCATAACACAACAACATGTTTACGGCTTGGATGAGCTTCTTGCCAATCATTATTATACCTGGTAAATACGTTTTTCCTTTATTATTATTATTTATTTATCTTTTATATGGGGAGTGTGTGTGTGTGTGTGACCTTTGCTTTCAATGATCTTTTCCTGCCTTATTAGTGTTTCTTTCTTTTCTTCTTTTCCTGTGGTTTCTTTCCTTTTTTTTTTTTCCACCCCACGTTTAAGGAAGAGGGGAAAACAAAACCCTGTTATCATCTCCCACAGTCCGTGCCTTTCCTGTACAAGGGAAAAGAGAAGCGTGTTGTTACTCGGAGTTTCAAGGGAGGAAAGAAAAAAAAAAAAAAATAAAGAAATACTGGGTGGGAATCTACTGATCATAAAGAAAAAAGAAGATTACCAAAAACAACAACAGGAACAACAAGAACGGGAAGAATCATGTCAGACATCAAGAAAAAACGCTTGCACAAGTCGAGTGAAGACGAAACAAAGACAGTACAGTCTCCGACAAGTAAAAATGAAGATATTGAGAGAGAAAGAGAGCATACTGCCAGAAAAAAGGATAGTAAGGATAACAGCGACAAAAAAGGAAGGAAAACCGGTAAAATGAGAAGAGGTTCTTCTGCTTCTGGTTCTCCTGTGGCTTCTTCTTCTTCCCTTGTTGGACATCGCATCACTGTGGGCAGTACCGTCTACCGGTCTGAGCTGCGAGAGGATGAATCAAAGGCATACGGCGGTGGTGAAGAAGTTCTTGTGTGGGTACAAGATGCCCAACCAGCAGGTGATGCTTGGGTGGAAATAACATTAGAAACAGGTGAAGTGGCGTATGCACAGTGGGGAAATCCAGAGGAAACACGTTGGCAACTTCCTGATGTTTCCCTAATACAGTTCCCCAGTAAAGTTATGGAAAAAGAGTTTAGTATTAAAAAGGAATGGACAGAATCACAACAACAAGTTCTTCGCATAGAAGCAGTCAAAGTACTAGAGGAGTGTATAGTATCAAAAGACATTAATAATATTATAGGGGAGGATGAGAAGATGATAATAGTAAACAATATTGCTAACGAGTATATGGCAACCAATAGTCCCAAAGAATACGATGAGAGTTCCTCCAATTGGTTACATCACGCTGCTCTTAGACAATTGGACTCCCTCTTGACATTAAAGCGGGCATCAAAGACTACAAACCGGGCAATGCTTCAAGAGATATCAACAATGACACTACAAGCAAAACTTGGTATTGTGAGAAATGTTTCGCGTGATAAGAAGAGGTATAATACTATAGATTCCAATACTAATTCTATCCCTATAGCTCTTAGCTCACAGACAGTACAAGGGGAGGAAAATGAAGAAGAATTACCACTTCCACTCTCACCATTTTTACCAAATGGACGTTTCTTGCAAAATCAATATTACAAAAATCTTCTTTATAATCCATCTGCACACCGTAGCTGTATTGAACCTCAACTAGAAACTACAGTATTTACAGAAACTGGCTTGGGTGAGATACGTGTCTTGTGTGCTGTTCCTGTACAAGAAGGGTTTAAAGGACCCAAAAGTAGAATTTTTGCTGTAGTACGTGATTGGACTGGAGCATTCTGTTTTTTTATTATCAGGAAACCTTTAAAAAATGAAAAGGAATCATCTGTTATCGCAGCCTACCCACTTTTGGGATCATTAGAGTTTCCACAAAAGTCACATCATCAAGTTACCTTCCGTGTGGATGGCATAGAGTTCATGGCTTCTTTCAAAGATAGAGAACATCTTGGATGGTTTCATGACGCATTAAAAATAGCTATGGTTTCTATGTACGGTGATGGAAATGACTCTGAACGAGTTGTTAAGATGCGAGCATATAGTGTGGAGTTTGCTGCGCACTACAGTTTTGAAAAACCTTTAAATGTATTGGAAGTACTGAATACCATTTATTCTGATACGGAACACACTGGTACTATGATGGATGATGATTTTGCACGATTGCGTATTTCTCTTCGAACACCACAAGTGAGAGATAAAGTAGTTCAAGAATGGATTGAGTTTACAAAACGTTTTGATGATAAAGTTACGGATTCTAGTTTTACTACTCTTCTTTCGAATCATCTTCGAGTGATAGAGGAACTTATTTTATCTCCTACACCGTACATGAATGAAAATCTCCCACAAATACTACAACAGAGACTTTATAAAATGGGTGAGCAATTACCGGATTTCTCAGCAAATTGCTTCCGCCTTGCTGTTCTTCTAGATTACACAGATCGTACAATGTTATTGTGGAAGTCACGATATGAGACTGTAGATATTCCATTTGAGCCTTGTTTCAAACCTCTGGTTCCATCACAGACTGCAGACTTTGAGCGTTCATTACTGGAGGAGAGGCGGATGAGATGTTTGACCCATTCTCACCCACCAGGTATTTACCTTGCAGTTGTTTGCTTCCATGGCAAAAATAGGATTTTCACAAATGTGAATGGAAATTTAATTGCAGAAGTTATTCAACATGAACCCACACAGGAAGAACTTGAACAACTTAGAGTGGATTGTGAGGATTACCAATGGCTTCTTCGTCTTGGTGGAGCTAATAAAAATTGGGCAAAAGAAAAATTACAAGAATGGGATGCCATGTATACAAATCGTGGTGTAAATTCTTTTAAAGCTCGTTTTATTAGAGCCGCCAAAAAACTTCAAAACGCTAACATTTTTCCAACTTTGGGTTACATTTTTGATACCCCTATTTTGCACAAGGAAATAGGTTCTCTTTTTATTCTCACTATTTGTGAGGTAGATTCAGAAGTTACGATTCCACGATCTGCAGGGGTATGGCATGATATTCAAGAATTGGAAGATTTTATATATTCACAGTCTTTGCTTTGTTCGGAAACGGCACGTGTGGCATTTTTACCCAATCGTTATCGGCAGTGTGTTCGATATTTAACTGCTGCATCTGAATACCGTGATAGCCTCACACAACGTCTGACCCCAGGGTTTTATCTTGGTTATTTTCTTTCCTCCGTGTGTTCAGATGGAATGTTGATGCTGGTTCCCGAATGTAATAGAAATTTACCACCTTTAGTAAAAGTAAGTGAGGAATCCCCATCATTATCACAGTGGCGTTGGTTACAGAGTTTAAATTATCGTCAGCAAACAACCTACTCACTTGGACTACCTCTACCAGAAGATCTTTCACAACCTCCAGTTGAGGGTGCATCGTTTGAAAGTAAAATAAGTTACGCTTTGGCAACATTGGAGGCGGCTGTGGGATTAAAAATAGAACAGTTTTATGATTTGGAACTCTTTGCACTGGATGAGGAACAGTCAATTTACGCTTTTTTTGCAGTTGGGTATTACCCACCACCACTATGCTGTGTTGATGGAGTTCCTGAGGCGCCTAAAGGTCTTGTGCCAATGACATTTAAACTTGTGCGAGTAGTGGATGATCATCACTTGCGCCGCTATTGGCATCATGTATACAACTGTCTCGCAGATGAGGTGGATCTGGCATACAGGAAGCTTTCTTCAACAATACAACCCTTTACATCGGATGAGGCGATTCGATTAAATCCTACAGGTGAGGTTATGGTTTATATGATGGATATGGATAAGTATACTTTTCTTCTAAGCTGGACAAGAACTCTTGCACTTTGGGTAGAAACAGATGGTCAAACTCTTGTGCAAAAGTACGCTAGTCATCATATAAAAATGCCAGAGGTAACACCAGTGAAGGAAGAGAAGAAAAAAGATGATGATGATGATGATAGTGAAAAGAAAGGAATAAAGAAACAGTACTATCAGTCTCAAAAGAATGAAAAGGATAACTGTAAGAATTCCCTTTCTATCGAACAAATTGTGGATATTGCAGTATCTAATCAAGCGGCAGCTACAGATCCCAATCTGTTTGCAATGAAGTCATTAATGCTACAACTCAGATCTACAGGAAAACAAGGATGGGGATCTATCTTGCAGCGTATTCAGGAAATTGATGATACCATGACAGAGGGTTATACTTGCCGTCTTGCAGCCCCAGAAGAAGTGAAGGATTCACCATTAACACTCCATAGCTTTGATGATGTAACTGAGGATGATATGCTTTCTGTGTCTCGTCCACCCACCGTGTATGAGCTCCCGTGTTCATTAATGGAATTTATATCTGGTGAGGGTAATGTTGCAGAGGCATTCCTTTTCGCCCGTGAGATTGTGGAAGAGATCATTGATGTTGCTGTAGCGGGTGGTGCTGTAGCGGTGGTTGGACAAGTTATGGAGACGATGGTTTCCTGTGTTGAGGCTGCGGAAGATATTGTAGATGGCGCCGCATTGGAGAATTTACGTGCAGAGGCAGAGGAGCAGGCATGGAATGAACGATGCGCTCTTCTGCAAGAGTGGAGTAGTATCTTTAACGCCCGCGACCGACCATCCGTGTTAGATAATGAGATATTGACAGATGCACCAGAACCGTTATTTTATACCGGTTCACAGTATGTTGTGGAAACTCCCACAGACGGTTTGCGTATTTGTTTGGCACGTGCGGCGAATGATGCGAATCAGTTGCAGGAGTTGCTGCGTGTTGCGAACTCCGCTCTTCATGCATTTGAGTTAACAGAATGTGTGCATGCTTACAATGATGCCCTTCAAAAACATGAAGAAGTACTGGATGAGCTTAATATTAGTACCAGCAACAATAACAATAACAAGAACAGCAACAACGATATTGAAGAAAAGAAAACTGATGAAAATTTTATCCGAAACGTTAAATCTACCAGCACCACTACTACTACTACTCCATTGCGACATGTAACACTTGTATCTCGAGAACAACGTGAGGTTCCTTTATATTCGTTGAGTCCTTTTCGCTGCCTGACACTACAAGGTGAACGAATGCGTGTACCACTTCCAGAGTTTGATTATGCGGAATTGCGAGTGTTTGCGGAGCACATGAATACAGAAGAGGAAGAGGTGGCTACACAGCTTCGTGAACTTAATCCTAACCCGGATAAACTGGAAAGGTTGTTGAAAATGACACTAGAGCTACAAGCACCCCTTCTCTCACTTCGCCTTATCTCTTTGATTTACTGCCCTTATTCTGGACGCTTCTACGATGAAGAGGCAAATAAAGTACGGGAATTACTCTCTACAGATTCTTTTTTCTTTACCTACGGTGTGCGGGATTGGATACACATGGAGGAACTTGGCGGTTCTGCTGTTACTGATGGTTTTGATCTTCTCTGGTGGTTGCGCTACCTGCGAGAGGCTGGTGATGGAAGTGAGAGATACAGCAGTTACTGCGGCTCGTGGAAACAGATGTATGTGGAGACGCGGGTTCGTGTGCTGCTTTCCCGCGGAGTGCGGCAGGTGTCGGAGGAGGAGGTGGCGCTGTGGCTGGAGGCGATTGGCCCCTGCGTTGGATTCCTCAGCTTCAGCGGCGAAACAAACATCACCGACGCGGAGGTGAATGTGTTGGCGGCGACGTGCCCGCTGCTGCAGTCACTGGATCTCGCCGGCACCGCCGTCACGGATGAGTCGGTGCGGTTACTCTGCAGTCGATGTAGACGATTGGTGGAGTGCAGCGTGGCGGGCAGTCGGGTATCACGGGAGGCACTCATACTGCTAAATGAGACATGCAGGAAGAATGCAGAGAACCCGTAGAGAAGGAAAAAGAGAAAGAAAAAAAGAAAGAAAGAGGAATTTTCTTTTTCTTTTTGATTTGATGTCATTTATCATTATCATTACTACTGTTGGTGTTTTGTAAGGGTACCGTCCTCTTTATTTCTTCTTATTCATGATACCGCAGACTTATTGTATTCATATTATAAACATATTCCTCTTTTTTGTTTTTCTTTACTTCCACACTAAGCGACAAAGAGAAAATAATTGTCTCTCTGTTTCTCTCTCTCTGTGTGTGTGTGTATGTTCTATCGTTTTATCGTTTATTATTATTATTATTATTATTATTATTTTTTATTTCTCATCCATCCCTTCGTCTTTGTACGTAGTGAGGCAAGTGAGAAGGTCATTCAAAGCAAACAACAATATCGTTGACATTGACTAAAATATACAACCTAACTACTTCTATTAAGCACCTTTTTTTGTTAATTGACTTTTCATTATTGATTTTTTTTTTCTTTTTTTTTTTTATTCTTTTGTATCTAATGCAATCGAAGATCCTATAAAGGATTACAGTCAGAGGTACGAAAAAAAAAAAAAAAAGTGATGAAATGCTGAATGAACATATGGATGGTCTCCTTGAAGGTCATGAACCGCGCTCAACGGGGATATTCACAATAGCTCTTATCATTGTATGTATTGTCATTTCAACTGTGGCGGTAGTGTTAAACATTGCCCTTTTGAAGCATCAAGGTAGTCATTTTAGTAGTTTTGTCAACGCCGTTGGAATCCTTATTCTTATTGGCCTAACATTAATACATCTTAAATGGTATAAGAACGATCATCAGGAGAAGAAACAAAAACATGCCATTTATGTACTTGTGTTCGCTATTCTTTTACTAGATGTGGCGGCGTTTATGGTTGCCAGTGAAACACTACACTACCAAGAGCCTCTGCCATGCCCGGAAACAAATACAACTACAACAGCTGCACCGAATTTCTCCAATGTAAATGTTTTCTAGGGAGTGGGTATTGACAAAAGTAAAAAAAAAAAAAAGAAGTAAAGTCGTATTTCGATATTTTCTATCGATAACAGGTAATTCTAATGTGCATTTTGTGCATGACATCAAAATAAAAACGAAAAAATCTCTTGTTTAGTGTATATTTCAAATTAGATGTTCTATTTTGTTTTTTCTGTATTATTTGTTCCAAATATTGTTTTCTGGTTTCAAATTACTATTGGTAGTATTACTAGTATTATTGGTACTACTATTAGTAATATTAATGGTATTACTCTTGGTAGCGATTATTCACAAATATTTAACCTTTCCTCTTGCTTATTCTTTGTATGGACTGTTATTTGGTCAATAGCGTCAATAACGGCTAAAAAAGGGAACAACAGGATGTCGAAGCAAGAATCATTAAAGGTAGCAATGCGTGAGGTGTTGGAGACAAAAGGGGTAATAGATCACATTAAAGCAGAGCTACGTGCCGCTATTTTTCAGTCTTTACAGGATGGAGTTACACAGACAGGAGATGCAAGTTCAGCAAAACCGCCTGTACCACCAGAAAATCTGCTGATTAATGAACTTATTAAGGAGTATTTGGAGTTTAACGGTCTGGAGCACTCACTGGCGGTATTCCGTGCGGAGTCTGGCTCTGGTAGAGAGGCTGCGGCATCCGTCCCTCATGCTGTTTTGGCTACGCAGCTAAACTTGACAGGAGCTCCGGCGTCTGTGCCGCTGCTGTACGCCATGCTGCATGAAGTACGTGCCTCTAAAGATGTCTCTTGAGAGAATAAAACGGTCTGTGTTTGTATATGTGCTGTGGTGCTACCGTTGGTATTTGCTTTATTTTCTCCATTTTTCTTTTTTTTTTTTCATTTTCCCTTGCGTTTGTTTTTAACGGTTTGTTGTTGTGAACACTTTCGACATATATACGTACAGTTAACGGCAGAGTTTGAGGGTGAGGTCTGTGGAGAGGGAAACACATAGAGAGAGGGATGAAGTGGGGACGAAGTTGGAAAAAAGGGGATATTTACAGAAGAGAGAATTCACAACAATAAAAGAAAGGCGAATTCTGTGTTTTCTTTCTTTGTGTGTGTCTCTTTTTTTTCTCTTGATTTGTTTGTTTGTCTCCACTATTTTTTTTTTTTTGATTCTATTGGTATAGTATTATTATTATTATTATTATTATTATTATTATTATTATTATTATTATTATTAATTATTTTCCCCTTTCTTTCTATCTATCTATTGATATTATTTTTTATTTTATTTTTCTTGCATTCTTTTACACGGGTGTTCAAGAGTCGTGATTACCCCATCTGTGTGGGTGCGGCGATGAAAAAGAGTACGAAGCGTGTAGATCGCGCGGAGGAGGATCTTCCCACCACACGCAGACGACTGCGCGACCGTGAGGAGATGGAGGAAGAAGAGGTGAAGGCAGAGAGAATCGCAAGAGAGGAAAAAGAGCGACAACTTCAGCGGAGAGTTGCTGCAGAGAATAACGAGGACGAAGAGTGGGAGGACGCATCAGACGAGGAGGAGGAGTATGAGGATGATGATGATGACTGCATGGATGAAATCATTGAAGAAGAGATCATCGACGATGGCGCTGATGATGATGAGGATGATGAGGATTACGCCGAATTCCAGCGTGAGACAGATGAACTATCGAAGGGAATGCGACGAGTGACGTTTGATGATGCTGCAATGCCACAGGATGAAGATAATGAAGGTGATGAAGCAGCTCCTACTATTTGGCGCAGTGACCAGGCTGAGGTTGGGACTCAAGATATGCAACTTGAATATTCTAATAAGGCCTATGATTCCTTCTTTCAACTACGTACAGAGTACCCATGTCTTTCCTTTGATGTCTTGCAAGATAAGGACGCTGGTAATCGCACGAAATATCCACTCTCTCTTACACTTGTCTGTGGTTCACAGGCGGATGAACTCTCCAAGAACCAGCTCTACGTACTACGTATTACGAATATATGTCGTACGAAACACGATGCCGATAGTGACAGCGACAGTGATGGAAGTTACATTGGTGACGAAGGTGATAGCGAAGACGATAACGATCAGGAGGAGGAGGAAGTAAACAACGGTGAACCAATAATGGTGCATCGCACTATATCTCATTATGGAACGGCGAATCGTGTTCGTTGTGCCCACCACAATACAAACTTGGTCGCTGTTTGGTCCGATGCGGGTCATGTGCAGGTATTTGATTTGGAGAATGATGTCTCCATGCTGTGTGACCACGCTGCTTGGGCGAAGAAACAGGCACGTCAAGGTATACCGAAAAAACAATCTGCAATGCTTTTCTGTACTCCGTCAACATCCCACAAGACGGAAGGTTACGGTTTGGACTGGAGCACAGTGACTCAGGGTGTCTTTGCCTCTGGTGATTGCAATGGAGATTTATTCGTGTGGAAACCATCGGACGATGGAAGATGGAAGCCAGTCGCCAGCAGCACAAGCAGTGACCATGCACCATCGGTTGAGGAGATTCAGTGGAGTCCCACACAAGCTGATGTTCTCATAGCGACTCGCGTTGGCGGTGTGGTGGAGGTCTGGGATACACGTGATATGCGGAAGAGCAAGATCAGCTGGCAGGCCGATCCCACCGATATTAACGTTGCAAGTTGGAACCGAGCCCGTCAAGCCTCACATCTGCTTGTCACTGGCGCTGACAGTGGTGCAGTGGCGGTGTGGGATCTCCGCAAGATTGGCGAGAGCACTCCTATTCAACAGTTGCCTTGGCACAAGGGAAGCATTACATCTGTGGAGTTCTCACTACACAATGAGAGTGTGCTCTCTGTTACCGGTGATGATGGACAGTGCACGCTGTGGGATCTCAGTCTTGAGCGGGATCCGAGTGAGGAGAAGGAGGTGATCGGCGAGCTCTTTGGCCGGCAGGACCTCACCGGTATTCCCGATCAGCTGATGTTCCAACACCAGGGACTCGTACACCCAAAGGAGGCACACTGGCATGCACAGATTCCTGGAATGGTGATCACAACTGACTACGCGGGATTGCATCTCTTCCGGCCTATGAACTGGCGCTCACTCATGAAGTAAAAGGTATAAGAGAAAAGAAAGAAGAAAAAAGAAAAAGGAAGAAGAAAGAGGGAAAAACAACAACAACAGGAATAGAGTCTCAAACACAAACAGGAACACATATACATACCATGGTATACATACATATATAATGAACAAAAAGAAAAAGAATGAAGAGAGAGACTCCATGGAGAAACAACAAAAAAAAGAAAAAACAAAAACAAAAGCAGAACAATGTGTGTTTGTGTGAAGAGGACTCTTACTCTACTTTCTTTCGATAAAACGGTTAATTCCTTTCTCCCCCATCTTTCTCTTTTTTTTTTGTTTTTCTATCTGTACTCTCCGTAAAAATTAAGTACACATCTTTGTTTCTATTCTCGTACTGTTATTTTTCGTTTAAGGTAAACTTTCACTGCTGTGGTGGTGTTTTTTTTTTTTTTTTCTTTTCCTTTTCTATTTTTTTCTTCTTTATCTATTTTCCCCTTCTACTTCTGAGATACAGCACCCCGTGGAGTTTAAGCTGCATCTCTCTTTCTTTCTCTGTGTTTAATAAGGAGAAACAAAAGAACGAAAATAAATAAAGAAATAATAATTTAGTGAGTTAGATTTATCAAGGGTGTAATACTATTCATAATGAATTTACTTTCTCCGCTTCTTGTTTTGTTTGTCTCTTGGAGTCTCGATTCAACCGACCCGGAAACGCAACAACTGATCAGAAACATCTTTTTACTGATCCAAGTCGTGGTTTTGGCCGTTTCTTTTTATCTCTTTTATCGTATCTTGGTAACCAGGGATACTCGTATGATACAAGTAAAAGATATATATACGAATGAGTTAGAAGACATGACAGTAATGGATTACGACTTTTCAAAGTGGCGTGAGTTGTTTTTTAAGCAACTCCTATTACCGATGGTTGTAGGCTTTTTTGTGGCATGGCGGTGGTCTACGCCATTTCCGCTTCTCCTGCAGTCTCTCAACAATCCCTCCACACTCTGTCGGGCGCCTCTCACTCAAGTGCACCTCCTGCACCGCGCGGCGGAGGGAAGTCTGCAGCGGCCGTGGCAGGAGGACTCTGTGGTGCCGGAGTGGCTGCAGAAGATCTGGCAGCAGAGCCAGCCAGAGGAGGAAACCGTCTCCGGGGCCCCAAACACAAAAGGAAAAAGGCGAAAGTCTTGAGGAGGGGAGAAGGATTATTAGTAGTGTTGTGATCTGTGAAGAGAAAGGAAGAGAGAAGGAAAGAACAACA
>NW_021639847.1:89852-147476 GCF_002087225.1 Trypanosoma theileri
TATATATATATATATATTTGTTATTTTCTCTCACTTGTGGGCCTTCTTTCAAAGTGTGGGGGTTTTCAATACCCACCCAACTCCGCCTCCTCCCACTCCTCTAGCGGGAAACGGGTTAAAAGGCACTTGCAACAGCTCCTTTTCGGAAAGTCACAAGACGTTTTTATGGTGGTGGGGGAGTCTTTTCAGACTCACCGTAGTTTTTTTTTTTTCTTTTTACTATTAATTTCTTTATGAGAGACGATAGTAAGAGATAGTGAAAAATAAAAAAGAATAATAATAATAATAATAATAATAATAATTGTTTCTTTTCTCTCTTTATCTTTCTATTAGGGAAAAGTAAGGCACAGACTTTTTCTTTTATGCTTGTGTTCAATTAATACTTCTTATTTATACCAATACAAATTAGCATGCCATTGTACTCCTTCATTCACCCCTTTCTTCATTTATTTTTTTGTCTCTCACTTAATATCAGCCATCCCTCTTTCTCTCTTTTTTTTCTTTTTAAAAACTTTGCTTTATTTTTTTTTTATATAATATGATACATTACTTCAAAAAAAAAAAAAGAGAGAGAAGAGAGGAAAGGGAAGACTGGTACCAATTACGCCATTACCAAATAAACTATATACATATATCTATATAGTTAACAAAAGTGGGAGGCGGGTGCTGGTAGTGTAGTGGTTGGGGTTACATTATATTGGAAATGAAAAAACTGTTAGAGAACGTTTTAGAGTCTGGTGATGTGCGGGAATTGGAAAGTGCCATTGTTAGTGCACAGAATAGCATTATCAACTCGGCGAATTTCCACCAACAAAACACAGACCTCGGTGATATTCTCTTGCGTTGCCGAAAAGCCCTTGTCAATAATCTTGAAGAGTGTAAAACACTACTCAAACCACTTCGTCGGGCCTGTCGACACTTTGATGAGGAGGAACTTACAAATACACTGCAGAAAATTTACCGTGAACCTCCCGAAGTACGTCGCTACATGCGTACAGACATTTTAGAGGCAGAGGCATTGCGCCACCGTATGCTTGATGCTGCTGAGAAGGCACACAAAATACTAGAGTGTACGAACTGGAAAGAAGTGGAACACTTTCTTGATGCCAACACTGCTATACTTCCTGATCGAACAGTACTGGCCCTCTTGCGACGAAGGGAGGAACTCTTAGCGGAACTACGAAGAAAACCTTCGGATACTGCATGGCGAATATCAGAGTTGACCCCAAGGCATGCTAATGGTACTCAAGAAAGGATTACGAAGGAAATCTATCTTGATGATAATCTTAACAACGATAATAATAATAATAAGAATTATAGTAATAATAAGAATTATAATAGTACTACTCTGAATGCCGGCTTAACACTTCGTTCATTACTGTGTGGAGAGGAAAGTCAACGTCAAGCATTGTCTATAGAGGAGCATACCCAGCGTGTATTGTGTTATAAATTGATGATGGGCGATTTGGCATTATTACTATCAGGTACAAAAGGGCCTAAAAGAACAATTACAGAGTTCCACAGAGCAGGGGAAGAGAGTACACCTAGTATGACACCCATGATGAGTTCATCATCAAGGAAAAACAATACAGATGTTGTGGATTCTTGTCTGCGTTTAGGGAGCAGAGCAACTACCCCAGATGTATCTCCCATTAGAGAAACTTCTTTGACAGATTTCATATCAAAAACAGAGAACCAAGTGCAAAAACATCGAGAAGATCAGATAAGTGATGTTAGTACCTTACCAACTGCAGTAGTTACAAACTCCAACAATAGTAATCCGATTATTCTCCCAGACACAGTGTCGTCTTTGCTGTTAGAGCGACATGCGGTTGTTTCACCCACCGTATGGGCACAACTTCGCGCAATGATGCGTGAAGAAGATGTTCGTCGCCGTGATATTGAAAGCACAGAAGATTTTGAGCGAAGTGTGTTTTTACTTCCTATGGCTGTGCAGGGTGGACTTCTTACACGTATCCTTCCGGGGCGGTCAACATTGTCTAGGCGATGAGTCTTATCTCAATGCTTCTGCCTATTATTATTATTATTATTATTATTATTATTATTATTTTTATTACTATTATTATTATTCTGTTTTTTCTCTTTGAGAGGTAAAGAACCATCACAACGAATTGTTCAAATTGTATTTTTATTTTTTATTTTTTGGTTCCCTCAATTTTTGCACGCCCCTTGAGAGGATACTACCTTCTGTGCTTATTCTTTTATATAAATATGTCTACCCATACATGTGTATACTTTTAGCCCCCTTTATTCTGTTTTTCTTTTCTTCTTTTACTTCCTTCTTTTTTTTTTTTTCTTTCTCCGCTAGTTTTCATGGATGGGGAGGAGATCACAACTCGATCATAATTGCGAGAGCTGCGTGTGTGGATGTGGGTGTTGTAGACTTCTCCGTGAGGCCCATGCTCTGCGGGAACAACAGAGAGAGAAGGATCTGGAGAGTGTTCGGCGTGGTGTTCACAAATGGCATCCACTGGATGTGCCTAAAATGGGAGTAATGGCCAAACAATTTATGAATGAGAAACAATACAACAAAAGTGATTCCAAAATTTCACTTCGGATGCGGTTCATGTACTAGATTTACTATCATCATTTCAGTAGACTCATGCTGTTTGTTTTTGCTTATTAATATTATTGTTATTATTACTGTTATTATTTATTATCATTATTATTATTATTATTATTATTATTATTATTATTATTCTGTGCCTTGCCTCATGTTTGAAGTATTTACTGAGCATCTCTTCTGTGTATTTGCCGTTTTCCTTTGACTCCTTTCTTTATTATTCCTTCCCTTCCACAGAGAGAGAGAGAAGTGTGTGTGCGTGGTCTCATGTTGCGGGGAAGACAGGGACCCACTATCAGTCGTCAGGATTCTCGACATGGATTAATCACATTGTGTTTTGTACAGGTGGTTCTCTCTACCACGCTGCTGCTGCTTCTCACTACCCAATGGACCCCAGAGCATAGACTCTTCCATTTGAGCCAGCATATATTTCTCATCTCATGGTTAACAAGAGGTACGCTACTGGCAATACCCATCACTTCTATTGCTATTGTTGTTAGTGTGTGGGTGCGTATTCCACGACTGATGTTAGTAGCCACTGGAATTATTTCACTTCTACTGGTTATGCTTGTTCTTACCATTGTGTGGATAACACAGCTACACAATGGTATCTGGAATAATGTATTTGCTTTGAATTACATGACAAATGGAGATGATGTATGTCCTGGCATTGCTGGTAGCGCCTGCTGTGGTTGGGATTACTGTCCGTTGCCGCTTTGTGAGTTTGCAGATCGTCCATGTGAGGAGGTTGTAACACAGTGGATACGCGACTTATTTGTGAAGACGATGCCGTTGCTTTCACTGATACTTACATTAGGTGTGGCACAGACAGTTCTTGGGTTTTACCGGGTCCAGCTCTTGTGGAGACAGGGCGTGTTCGCATAGGAGTTTCCCTTTTTTTTCCCTTCTTCTACTTAAACGGAGAGACGTATGCTTTTCTAGGATATAATATCCCAGTTTTTTTTGTTTTTTATTTTTTTATTTTTTTTTTGTAATCCTATTTTTTGTCTCCCTTTCTAGTATTTCCAACGACCATTTTATTCTTTTTCTTATATGCTCAATGTTATTTGATCGTTAAAGAAAGAAAGAAAAAAAAAAAAAACTTGTTTTTTTTTTTGTGTAATGATTGTGCCTACATGAGATATTTTCTTATTAGATGTAGAAATAAATTAACATCTGTTCTGTACCTTTGATATATTTCCTTAACGTTTCTCGAAGCCTTCCCATTCCTCTTCTATTCTGATTCCACACTCACCTATTTACTCACTTTCTTTCTCTCTCTCTCTTTCATATACATACTCACTCACATACACACACACAATGTATGTATATGTTTCTCTCTCTCTCTCTGTGTATGTGGGTGTGTGTATTATGTATAATATACGTAATTTGCACAAATATTAAATACAGCAGTGATTGATAGTATCTTCTTTTACTATTTGTGAAGATGCAAACAAACTCGGCACAGTGTGGTCCATGTAAGGGACACCGGGTGGCAGCAGGTGAGACATTCTTCTACCGAGAACACAGCAAACCACGGGTGGAGACATCATACCGCATTCGCCTTGTCTCTGGTACCTCCAATTCTGCCCTGTCAGAGAGTGTGGCTAAGTGTCTCAATACGCCTCTCTGCCGTACGGAGATCAAGCGCTTTGCGAATGGAGAGCTAAACATTAAGATTCTAGATGATATTCGCGGTGATGACTGCTTTATTATTCAACCGACTGCCGGTAACGAAGAGACCGATCTCAACACCTCCATGATGGAACTCTTGCTACTCGTGCACACACTGAAACTCTCCTCCGCCAAGCGCATCACCGCCATTGTGCCGTACTTTGCATACAGCCGCCAGGACCGCAAGACGGAGCCGCGTGTTCCCATTTCCGCCTCCGCCGTTGCGCAACTCATTCAGTGTATGGGCGTTGACCGCGTGGTGACACTCGATCTGCACTGCGGGCAGATTCAAGGCTTCTTCCGCAATATGCCCGTCGACAATCTCCTCATGTTCCCCGAGTTCGCCGCGTACATTAAGCGGCAGCCGTGGTTTGACGCCCAGCGCACAGTTGTGGTCTCGCCGGACGCGGGCGGAGTGGAGCGGGCGAATGTGCTCGCCGACCGCATTGGCGCCAGTCACATTGTCACTATTCTCAAGCGCCGCGTGGAGGCGGGCCGCGTGGACTCCATGCAGACGGTTGGGAACGTGGATGGCTACACGTGCATTATTGTGGACGACATGGTCGACACCGCCGGGACTCTCTGCAAGGCGTGTGATCTCCTGAAGGAAATGGGCGCCGTGCGGCTCGTCGCGTGTGCGAGTCACGGCATTCTCACCGACCCCGCCTGCGAGCGCATCTCCCGCTGCGACGCCCTCAGCGAACTCGTCGTCTCCGACTCCATCTCGCAACATGTGAACTCGCAGAAGTGCAGCAAACTGACGGTCCTCACCATCGCCCCGCTGCTCGTGCAGGCCATCCACAATCTCCACCAAGAGGCCTCACTCTCATCCCTCTTCGTGAAGTAGAAGAGAAAGAGAAAAAGAGATATTTGTCATTTTCAACACACACACGCATGTTCTGTTGTAATGGTGAGAGAGAGGGGAGACAGAAACGCGAGAATGAAAAAAAGAAAAGAAAAGAAAAAAAAGAAAAGGCAAACGATCGATAAAGGCGAAACGGAAGCACAAGTGTGAAGCAAGCGAAAAAAAAAAGATCAAACAACAACAACAACAATATACGTACAACAAAACCAAACAAAACAAAAAGGACAAAATAAGGTATACACTCCTGAAAAAAAAAAAGAAAAGATAAAAAGGATGAGTAGTAAGAACATTATGACAGAAAAAAAAAAGTGGAGAAGATATGGAGAGTGATAGTGAGAGCAAAGAAAATGAAAAATAACTATAGTTGAACGGGTAAGAAGATGGAAGCTCATTTATCTTTTTTTTTCTTTTAAAGGGATGAGATACTCTTTTGTTGACGCAAAATAAAACACAGGCCTACTTGCAGGCATACGCCCAGAATAATAATAAGCGAGGAACAGCGATAAATGAGATGTTCGCTCAATGAGTGTGTGTATGCACGCATGGGATTGTGTATTTCCCATTCTTTTCCGTATTATTATTTCTTTATATATATATATATATATAAAGAAATGTATTTCGAGTGGTGGATGCCTCTCAGAAGACCTAAACTTATCAATTTTCTATTTTATTCCATTTCTTTTTCCTCTCCAATCTTTTCGTTTCTGTTTTACTTTGTACTTTCCCTCGTTTGTACTGTTTCTTCTTCTTCTTTTCTTCTCTTTTTCCCCACCATTCTCTGGTTATAGCATAGTGGGCTGTAGAAGATTGAGGTGCTGCTGTAGTATTCTCAAAACAAGAGAGGTAAAACAAAAAAAGTAGAAATATAGTTTTTTTTTTCTTTTATTTATTTTCCCACCTACGCACCAACACAATCTAATTGTCTGTGTTTTTTTTTTTCTTTGTAATTTTGTTTTCAATCTTCTGCATTTGGGCAGAAATACAAGACGAAGTGTTACAGTAAACGTAGAGATTTATTAATAAACAAGAATTAAAAAAAAAAAAATAGAAGATAGAGTCGCATTGGCCAACAAGAGCCCCGAATAATATAATAAAAAAAACAAAAAACAAAAGACGAGAAGTGATATGTTCGATACTCAATCCACTGGTGGTTCCTCACTTGTCTCTGTACATCCAGAGTACTTGGACGGGCAAACACCACGTCGCTCAACCAATGAACCAACTATGGCCACAGAAGCAAGTCCAACATTTCTTACTGCACGTTCCTTGCTGACACAGGGACATACCGTCAATAATTCATTTGAATCACATGATGAATACAACAATGCAAATATAAACGTACAGAATAGTGACAATCGTACCTCAAGGGCATGGAATGCCGTTCGTAACAGGGCAGCGGATGTAGTTCGACGTGCTACCAAAGGTGCTAACAATCTTATTGAACGATTACTAGAGCCGCATGGAACAGATAGTAATAACACTAACAATGCAGGAGACGGAAGGAATGGCACTCTTTCTCTGCAACTTGTATGTATGAATGGGACAAATCCAACGTATTCTAACCCAGCACTTCTGACGAACTTTGATGAAGATGCTTTCAATGGTGATCCATCTGCAGACCCAAACAATGAAAAAGAGGATTATGTTGAAGAAGAAGAAGAAGAAGAAGAGGAAGATTTAGAACCATTGCGTGTTGAGATTGATCTCCCTTCTACTCTACGAGCCTATCGCAAAAATCCTAATGAGTGCTTTGGTCACCTTGTTGGTGCTGCCCTCTCAAGCCGTTCTCCTGAGGATCCGGTGACGGGTGTTGAACTTCGAGAAGCGCGACGTAATCCATATCTTGTGCGAATGGTAATTGACTCCAACTTGCTTGACCTCAATGATGAGTTAGTGCATTCAGAGGTGCAACGTTGTGTGGATAGTTTGATTCCACCTGAAGTACAGCGAGTTCCACAGGGTGTTTACGAATATCTTCCTTCACTTTTTAAATTACCATTTGTACGCCTTAATTCAAAACAGTATGAAGTATTAAAAGATAGCGGTTTTGAGTTTGTAACTTTACTTTGTGAATATCCTCATATTTTACCACCAGGTCGATTCAACTCTATTCGATTAAACTATGTTAATCGAAGTTGGTATATTGACTTATTCTTGATGTTAGTAAATATTTTTACAGAAATTTTTTGTATTACTAGTATTGTGCTTGTAACTGTGCATTATATGATGGTTGATGGAGGTGAATATCAAAGTTATGGTTATTATACAGTTACCATGTATGGTGTGGGTTATGCTGCAAATCTTATTGGTATGATTTTCTTAATGAGAGGAAAGGAACGAGATACAGTGTATGGTAAAATGTTGTGTGGGTTTCCATCCCCACATCTCCATGTGGTACCAGTAGTGCCATTGTATAATATTGTTAGCTTTATCACTTATCTTCGATACCGTATGGCAAAGAGACGTGGAGGACATATTGCCGTTATACATGATATTCTTATTGCTCAGATTCTTTCAAGTCTCTGTTTCGCTCTTTGTTTAGCGATGCCACAATTTATTTTTCAACGTTATATTAATGCGGCTGATGTTTATATACCTGTAAGAATAGGTCATAACTATTCCTTTGTACTTCTTTACATTGCAGTCATTTCCACATGTTTTATTGTATTACTTCGTATGCTTCGAGTATTTTTGACGTATGATTCTATAAACTGTTTTGGATTTGCTTGTTTTGGATTTCACGGTGATAGAATTATAGAGCGACACTCCGCGATATTACGTATGGTGTATCTTTGTTGTTTATTCGTATTTGAGTTAAATGTCTTTTTCCTAGTATTGGGTTCTATGGGTGTTTCCGATTGTGCGGGGAAAGCTGTAGTTACAATTGTAATTAGTGGCATTAGTACCTTTCTTCTTGTCCTCGTGTTTGGGTTTCTACTTTTATGGCATGAAACTGTATTCCGTATTATGTGGTCTTTGATTCCACTAACACTTTTACAGATTGCGTTATTAGCATATAAGTCTACTGTATCAGCAGGGACATGTGAGCTTATCACCGTAGCAAAAGGGAGTTGGCTTTTATTTCCTGATATTATATGGGCACTATTGTTCTTTTTTCTTCTTCTTCTCCTGATCCAAGGAATATATGTGTTTGTTAAGGGTAGAATGCTCAGAAAGTCTAACTAAATCACACCTTTTTCTTCTGAATTACGGAATCCAACATTTTACTCAGCCTTTCTTTCTGCAAAGAATTATATATATATATATATATATTGGCACTCAAAATTGACACTATGAGGAGCACTTAACATACTACCTAGACCTTTTACTCTCTTTTTTTTTTCTTTTTTTGTCAGCTTGCGAAAAGAATGATCGAGTTTTACTCTCTTTTATCAAATCCTGTACTGGGGTTTTTAATTTTTAGGAAAATGGGTTTTCTTTCCAATCTTTTACAGTCTGTCAATCGTAAGTTTCTGAAAAGCCCACCCAACCCAACCTTCTCCGCCCCCGAGCGGGAGGCGGGCTAAAAAGGGGCTTCTCAGCACTTTCATTTCATCAGTTCTTGGGATATTTTTAATAAATAACTATCTGGGAAAATACAATTCATTTTTTATACACGGTGGGGTTCCAATTCGTGGAGGTTAAATACAGGGTTTTCTTTTTGTTCTTCTGTTGTTGTTTATTGTAGAAGTAAGGCTAAGATTATTCTGTTTTTCTTGTGGGCTTCAACCTTCTTTGAACCCTTGCTATCTGTGAAAAACAATAAAAAACAGAATTTTATAAACACGTGTATACATAGAGGGAATAGAAACGTGAGGGCTATGATTTTGTAAATGAGACGAATTTCAACTGCTGTAGCGCTTCAGTGGTTTTCTTTAGGTCATCCACTTTGTTCTTTTCAGACACGGTGGAAAAGTTGCTCACCAGCAGAGGAACTACAACGTCGTGTTGGACAGCTGGTTAGTAAGCGTAATGTTGATCAGGTGTCCCATGAGATTCGTGATGCTTTGGGCAAATCCATTTTCTCCATGAAGGCATTTGCCAGTGCTTTATTCCTCTGTGAGCAGACACAGAATGAGGTTGTAGGGATAGAACTAGTGCGGCAGGTACAGGCCTCTAACTTGGTAGAATCGTGGGATGATGAGAGTGTTCTTTCGGTTGTTTTACGTCTGCAGTGCTCTGTGGGGGATGCTGCTGCGGCCACACAGATGTTTTCTTTTTTGGTTTCTAAGAAACTCCTGCGACTTCGAAGTACCTCTGTGTTTCTAGGCTTCTGGTGTAAACGTTTAGATCGATCCATGGCCTTTGCTGTGTATGCAGAGGCCCTTCGACAGGGAATTGAGTTGCGTGCCCTGGACTATGTGGAGCTCGGCCGGCTCTGCGTGGCCCTGCAGGAACCAATCTCTACACTTCATTACATCCTGCGGGAAATGCAGGAACATGTCTTGTCTGTGCCGGCGGTGATGTTGACGGATGTACTCTCGCCGTGGGCACAGCGGGCTGGACTGCGGGTGGAGAGCGTATCATTTCCACACAGTGATCCCACCCGCCCACCCGGCACCTGCAGTTGTTGCGGTGCTCTACTGAAGGGACACCGCTTCACCACCGCACAAAAGACAAGATTACTTAAAGATGTGGTGGAAGTGGCGTTGGTGGCACAACGAAAAAAATCCGCCCGAGTTCGAATTGGATTTGAGGCCTGGAGACGATTTGTGGCACTGCACGGTCAAAGAATTGATGTCTTGATTGATGGGGCTAATTTGGGTTACTATGGTTTGAGTAGCTGGTATGCAGATGCGAAGCGAGCACTGTTACTAAAACGTGGTAAAAGAGAAGAAGATATTAAACCGCAAGATATTGTATGGTCTAAACAAGGTAGTGTAGATGTTGGGGTAAACTTTCATTTAATAGATCTCGCAGTACAAGAAGCACGACGTCGTGGAATGCGACCATTAATTATTCTACATGAAAGACACTGTGAAACAAAGAATATGACATCTTCTGATGAGGTTCTAGCAGCACAATGGCGTCGTGATGGGATTCTCTACTGTACACCAAGTGGCCTTAATGATGATCTTTGTTGGTTGTACGCCGCATTAGAGCTCACTACACCAACAGATGCTGTTGCTGGTACAGTAGAGAAAACTGTGTGGGTACTCACTAATGACTTGATGCGTGATCATCACTTTAAACTTCTCAGTCCTCGTTTCTTTGCTCGATGGCGAGATCGTCATCGTATCGCATTTAAATGCTCTCGGAAAGATAACTGTACACTTCTGCATTGGGAGTTACCGGTTCCTTATGCCCAATGCATTCAGGAAGTAGAACCTCTCAAATGGCATATTCCAATCGCAACAGAAAAAGAAGAGGGAGAAGAAGTAGAAGAAAATAAAGAAGAAGAAGAAAAAAAAAAAGATGCGGTGGATGAAAACTCCAATTTGCAGGAGAATCAAGAGGGTAATGATAATAATGGCATGGCCGTTGTGCCCTCTCAGGTTTCACATACTTGGGCCTGTATAGGCTAAGGTGCTGGAGAACCAGCCCTAATTCTATTATCTAACTACTTCCCTCTTAATACACAGTCCAGCTATCCAATTATTATTATTATTATTATTATTATTATTTTATCTTCTAGCTTTTATAACATCTTTCTTTTCTCTTTCTCTTTCTTTCTTTCTCACAAACACGTAGTTAGCCGGACGCGAAGATGACAAAGGGTACCACATCCATGGGTCAGCGCCACGGGCGCACGCACATTCTCTGCCGCCGCTGTGGTCGCAATGCGTACCATGTGCAGTGGGAGCGCTGTGCCGCCTGCGCCTATCCACGCGCCAGCCGCCGTCGTTATAACTGGTCTGTGAAGGCCATCAAGCGCCGCACCACTGGCACTGGCCGCTGCCGCTACCTGAAGACTGTGAACCGCAGAATCAAGAACCACTTCAAGACATCTATCAAGGCGTAATCGTACAGAGTACAGGAAGAGTGAAATGAGGAGTGTGGGGTGTGGGAAAAGTGAAAAAAGAAAGACAAACAAACAAACCACACACCATCCATTCATATACACACATACACACAAGAGACACGAAAGCGTCATTTCTCTCCCTACTAAAGGGGAAAAGTGAAGAGAAAATGTGAGTGTGCGTTTTGGTGGTGAGAGAGAGAGAGAGAGAGATAAAGAGAGGGAGAGAAGGAACAAGTGACAGAACTGATACAAGATGTATTTTCATCTTGTTCATTTGCTTTGTTTCTTGGGTGACGTCACTTTTTTTTTCTTTTGCTCACTCACTCTTTCTTTCTTTTTTTTCTCATCCCTCTTCCTCTTTTTCGCTCCCTTCATTGGGGACTTCCTCTGGCTTCGAATATCTTTTTTTTTCGTTCTTTTTACTCATTTACTGATTACTAAAAATTTTTTTTCTTCTGTTCCGTTTATTGGACTGAAGTGTTTTTTTTTTTTTCTCCTTTTATTTGTTTCGTTTGGATTTCATCAATCCTGCATCTCTCTATTGATCTTTACCTCAAAATTTTCACTTTCTTTTCTTCTTTTTTTTTCTTTTACTCCTTCTGATGTGTGGGTGTTGTGCTTTATTATTATTATTATTATTATTATTATTATTATTATCATTAATAGTATTAATAGTATTAGTAGTAGTTGTAGTAGTGGTAGCCTCTAATGCGACGAGGTTTCGCACGAGGTGTGCGTTACACCGCCGCTTCAGTGCTTCTAACAGCAACCCGTCAGGCCACATGTTTATTGTGTGATGTGGATTACACCTCATGGGGAGAACACTCAATGGGAACAGCACACATTGCACGCAGCGCCATTTGCAGAACATACGTGGCCCCAGAGCGGCACAACTCCATGATGCAACAACTATGGAAACACATACGCCTGGACTTTGGGTATATTGATGATGTTACTCACAAGAAGGAAGATCACAGACGTGGACGGCTTGCATCTACGATGCGACACTTACGAGAACAAGGTGTTCTTCGCCATTCTCTTCCACAGTATTCTGTAGATGCACAGGGAATTGGAACTTTTCGGATTACAAAGGATACCTTTGTAAACTTTATGCTTGTAGGAGAGAGTTATGCAAGACAGGAAACGATGGATCGAGTGGCGCGACTAATGCCACGATTAGAAGCAGTAGAGTTAAGTAGTGTTGTGCAGTATATATTGTCAAAACGACGTCTTGCTCGATTGTTTGATGAACTCACTATGCAGCAACTTATTACACATGATACTACATTAAAAGCTGAAGAGCCACGTGATGAGACGGAAACCAACACCACAAATCTCTCTAGCAATACCGGAAAAGAATCTTCTCCCAACACTTTAGGTGAAGTACCTCGACTGCGACAAGATGAGAAGGCGGTGATGCTGATGAGTTGTCTGGGGGAACTGCAGATGTACGCGCGACAGGATCGCTCCCACAGTGTGGCCACGCGGGCTGCCGCTGAGCAACTCGTGCTGAATGTGCTCGGCAGCCATGTGATGGAAAACATCATTGCGGAGTTGGTCCACGCGGTGCTGCAGAGTGTCGTGGAGGAGGGCACCCCCGTCTGGCGCGCCCACTGCAGTGAACTCAGCAGTAAACTCTTCGAGGGCACACGATCCCCATCCCCATCCCTCTCTCCCACGCCCACTCCACCGTTATCACTATCACTTTCACGATCCACAGCTGAGGAGGAGGAGTCGTCTTCAACGAAACGCACGGAGGATCTTCTCGAGTTGTACGCTCTCGACGCGGAGCCAACAACGCCGATGTTTCCACCAACGGCCGGGCGGCGGGTGTGGAGTGAGGTGACGCGGGCCCTCGCATTAGAACTGACGGTGCCAAATCCAGTCAACAAGAGCGCCGTGTATGCACAGACAGCACCACGGCTAGCAGTCAAGAAGAAGGCGTAGAAGAAAGGGAGCACATGTGTGTTCAATCAACATCTCTCTCTTTCTTTCGTTTTTTTCGCCTTCTTCTTCTTCTTCTTGCAGTGGTTCTCTGGTGTAACGATATGTGAAGAGGGAAGGAAAAAAAAAAAAGAAAAAAAAAGAAGAGTGGAGAAGTTAATGGAAAATAATAGGGATACAAGATTGCGGTTTTTCTATCTTTTATTCTGGGGGTTATGTCTATTGGAATGTTACCCTGCTTTGTTTTTCTACCACCTTTGGTGGAATAATCCGAAGCAATTCACTGCGCGAATATTGATCAGCCAGAACAGAAATAAAAGGAAAAAGTGAAGTATATGTGAAAAGAAAAATAATAATAGTTGCATATCTTTTTTTTTTCTTCTTTTTTAGATGGCTGTTTTTTTGTATTATCTTTGGAGTGAAGAACGATTAGAGTACAGCTGAGAGACGCTACAATTTTTCGGTGTTCGAGGGGTATTGAAAATAATACATATTTACCTTGAGACGTATGCTTTCATTAACATCCATTGTTTATTTACACCCTTATTCATCTAATGCTTCCGGGTTCTCATTACGTATATATTTATATATGTTTTTTTGGGAATGGAGTGTATTGGGTAAAACACTAAAACAAAAGAAAAAACCTAAAGTGTACATTTGTGATGCTTTTCATTGAGAATTTTTATTTATTTATTTTGCACTTCTTTTGGTGTATTGCTTTTCCCAATGTGTGTTACTCTTTTATTCTGTATACACTGGTATTTCTTCTTTTGGGTACTGCCCCTTTTTTTTCTTTGTCATTAATACTACTGTTTTTTTTTTTTTTTCCCCCTTCTCTCCTCTCTTTGCTCTCTTTGTGTTTTTAGGTCACTCAACCAAAGCGACTATACGTTTGCATTTTACAGTGTTTCAACTACTGAAAAAAGCAAAAAAAAAAAAAAAACAAAAAAACAAGACGGAAACGAAAAAAAGAAAAAAAAAAATAGGTAGTAGACGGAAATAAAGATCATTTTCATTCAACTACACACTTACGTATCCCTCCCTCATTCACTCACCCCCTCACACAAAACAACAACAATAACGAAAAAGAAAAAGGAATTAAACTGAAAGAGTTGGAAAAAACTCCAAAGAAAGAAAGAAAGAAAGAAAAAAAAAAGAAGAACACTACTAAAGAGTAAGTACCAATAAAAGAACGACAACCATAACAGGAACAACTGTGATAAACGAAGTAGACTCGGTTATTATGGCTTCTATGGATATTCCCCCTTCTTCTCAACAAGTGGCTTCAAATGGGACAGAGCGTCACTTTGAAAATATTGTAGGTGCTCCTGGTAGCACAAACTGCAAATATGAGAAAGTTCGCATTCTTGGATGTGGAACATTTGGTGAGGCGTGGCTTGTTCGCCGAGTATCTGATGGTCAATTACTTGTGGCTAAGCAGATGGAGTTGTCATCCATGTCGGACAAGGATAAGAAATATTTGGCAGGAGAAATCCAATGCCTCGCATCCTGTGATCATTTCGCAATTGTAAAATATATTGAGGATTTCAATGAGGGTGATCACATGCTTATTATAATGGAATTCGCAGATGCCGGTGATCTGAATGCTCAGATTAAACAAAGAGAACGTGATGGAATGCACTACTTTGAAGAACATGAAGTGGGATACACCTTTGCCCAAATCGCATTGGCATTGGAACATATTCACCGTCGCCGCATGTTACACCGTGATGTGAAGGGAGCCAATGTGATGCTCATGACGAATGGAATTGTCAAACTTGGCGACTTTGGCTTTAGCCACAAGTACGAGGTCACCGTGTCGGAAGAAGTCGCCCAGACCTTCTGTGGCACTCCCTACTATCTCTCACCTGAGCTTTGGCGTTGCCAGCGGTACAGTAAGAAGGCAGATGTGTGGGCGCTTGGGATTCTTCTTTACGAGATGATGGCCCTTCGTCGCCCTTTTGTGGGAAAAGGCATGCGGCCGCTGATGGAGTCGGTGCTCTCCGGCCGTGTTTCCGTTCCGCTGCCGGAGCGGTACAGTCCGGAGCTGCGGGGTGTTTGCATGGAGTTACTGCGGCCAGACCCGAATATGCGACCATCATTGGAGCAGCTGTGCAAGATGCCACATATGATCAGATTGCTGAAGGATTTCAGGTACAGTGTGTCGGCATCCCCACACATTACGGATGAGTTAAAGGAACAGATATTTAATAATGTAGATGAAGTTCTTGATGATAACAGTATTCCAGCAAGTGTTGGCAAGGTTGGGGAAATCTGCGAGTCTGTATATCATGAGGGTGAGGTTCGTAAAGAGAGTGATAATGAATGGAAAAAACGATTTCTTGTGTTAAGGAATGGTCAACTTGTGATTAGTAGACGCAAGGGTGATCGTGAGGCAAAACCCCTCTCACTAGACGCCGTTGCAAGTGTTGTGCCAGTTCCCGTGCATACATCAAAGGTGGATGCGGTGTTTGCGATTAACCTGCGAGATCAACGCCCACTGTGGTTCCAGGCTCCAAGCCGCAAGGAGGCAGATGAGTGGATTCACAAGATCCAGCAATCAATGGGAGTGGCGTGAATAATAAGAAAGGATGGCTAGTCATAAAATAAAGAGTGTGAGAGAGAGAGAGAGAGAGAGAGAGAGAGAAGGATATATATATATATGATAGGAGAGATACGTGCTGAAAAAAAGAGTGTGAAATATATATAAACAGAAAAAGAGAGAAAGAAAAAAGGAACACAAAAAAACGTTTCCGCCTAATTTAATTTTCTTTCTTTTTCTCTTTCTCCCTATCTGTTTCCCTCTTTCTCTACCGTTATTTTTTTTTTTCTCTTCCCCTCTATTTTTTTAAGGAATGTGATGAGTATTTATCTCTTTGTGTGTTTTTTTTTTGTGTCTAATTTATAACTCAAAACTTGTCATTTCTGTTCCCTCTTATTCCTCACATTCTTTTCTATTCCTCCTCTCTTCATTGAGAACTCGGTCGAACTTGTTGAGAAGTGAACCATCAAGTTGTTCTGTTTTCTTTTTTTTGACCTCTCTCTATATAGGATACGTGCACAATCACGCACTCGATTTGCGTCTCTTTAGAGAACATTGTGGTGTCGTTCTCTCTGGTCATTTTTTTTTTTAAGAAATTGTGTTTATCTGGCTTCCCACCCCTCTTTTTTTAAAAAAAAAATGGTATTGTTTTTATTGTTGTTGTCAGTCCTTCTTGCTACAAGTGTAAACACTTGTGATAAGGTTTGAAGGAAGGTGAGGGTGAAAAAAAAAAAAAAAAGCATCTCAAGGAGAATGATGAAATATGATCAGTACGGTTGATTAGTTCTATATTATATATATTATATATTATATTATATATGTATATATATCCTCTTGATGCTGTTGTTATTGTATGCTTTTTTTCCTTTTCTTTTCTCTTTCTCTCTTAAGGCACGTGTGGTATCAACGCATGAATAGCTTTATATTTCTATCGACCTCAGGTGATCCGGTGGAGATTGAAGTAAATGCGGGAATTACTTGCCAATCTGCGTGGCTGCAGGCGGCACTGGACATTGGTGAGAAGGAGGGGATTGTGCCTGTCGCTAGTACGGAGACATTACATTGCCTGGTAGCGTATATGAAGGAATATGCAGCACATGTAGAAGAATGGAATAATGATGGGAAACCACCAATGGAAGTTCAAATACCCATTTCATGTACCTGCAAGATTAGCGATGCCGGGCAGGGATATGATGTACATCAAATGTTAATGCCTAGTGATATAATATTTCTGGATAACTATTTTGGAAAGAGTGATTCATGGGAACCAGAATCACAAAAACGTCTTTTTGAACTCTTGGCGGCTGCAGACTTTGTGGGGCAAACACATTTAAGAGATGCCTGTGCGGTGTACTTTTCTTGTCGACTGATGTCTGCATCGGAGTCCGACATTTTAGGGTGGTTTGCAAAGGGAACGAATGGGGTGTTTTTGAGTGATAAGAAGTGTGGGGAAGAAGGATTAGTGCTTAGTGACGAGGACCGACTAAATCTCCTGAAGGAGACTCAGAAGAATATTTATCTTGATACTCTTTGATGTATTGCCATCATCATCATCATCATCAGTTAAAAACAAAGATACAAACAAACAAACAAACAAACAAACAAACAAAAAAAAAAAAAACGAAGAATATTATGAAAATGGTAACTGCTTATAATTTTTTTTTTCTTTTCTTTTCTGCTTCTTCCCTCATTCACTACTACCCACACATGACAGTTTCTCTCTTTCCATCATTATTGCACCTCTATGTATATATGTGTATATAAAAGTATAAATATCTGCGATTGTACAGTTCATCTCTTGCCTCTTCCTCAGCCATTAATCTCTCTTCCTTTTTATCTCTTGCAGAGCTTCCCTGACTGCCTCCTTTCGGCAAAAAGGCAAACTAATTGAACACCAAAAGAATAAACACACACACAAAAAAAAAAAAGAAAGGAGAAGGAATATACATATACGCGAGAAACTAGAGGGTAAGACTTTAACGGTGCCTCTGTACGTGTAAGAGAGATAGATTGATTTAAGATCGAGAAGAATAACGGCGAAACAAAACAAACAATAAAATAATACAAACACAAACACACAAAAAGAAATATATATATATATATATATATATATATAAAAGAAATCTGCACGACGCTTTACTTAAATGCCGCTGAAGCCCCAACCCCAACCCCAGCCGCGGCCCAGTGGCAAGCGGACTCCCTGTGTGCTCAGCAGACCGCCAGCACCGCCGCCGCTCGGCCCAGAGGCGGGAATGGCGGTTGTCGGCTCGCGTGTCAGTCGACTCCTGCGGGACGCCCGGGCCGCCGTGCAGCAACGACACCGCCCAGACACACCGCCCATCACAACAACGACAACAGCGGCAGCCGCAGCGGCAGTGAGGCGACAACCATTGCCGTTGCCAAAGCGTGGAATTCGACTAACCGCAATGCTTACCTCCACGCCATCAGAGACGTCACAATTAGTAACAAGCGCGCAGCAGCTTGATAAAGCCTCTTTTGAATCTTCTCTGGATGCTGTTAAAGGAGTTCCTTCAGCACAACTGGAAAAATTAGGTGAACTTAAACGTTGGTTGGTTAACCCCCAACATCTTCTTTGGGATTCCGTGGTGACCCGTTTAGTAGAGATGGTCTTAATGCCAAGTACAGATGTACGTGTTGTAATAAGTGCCGTATCAATTCTTTTACGATATAATTATGTTAATAGTTTTCCTTCACTTCCTGTGGTTGTACGTCGTCTACATGAATTATGTGAAGGAGGTATGGAGAAGCAACTTTTAGAGGATATACTAATGCGTGAATCCCTTCTTCAACCCCTTTTACATTTACTTACGAATGAAGAATTATTATTTCATCAGCCTGGTGTGTTGTGGGATGTTTTAGAAACTTTACGTTCCTGTAGTGCTAACAGTGACGTGATTTTAACACAGTTAGTAACATTAGGAGTAATTCCTAACTTAAATACAGTACTCCAACGTATTCTCACATTTTCAGGTAATTCACCATCTAAGTCATTCACATCATCTGACAGTTCATTACATACCCTTATTCCTCCACTTTGTTTAATCTATCGCAACTTAAGTACAGAGTATTCTCATCACCTACGCAAATTAGGTTCACTTGACCTTATTATAAGTGTACTGGAACAATTTCGAGGGGATGATGATGTTGTACAAGCTGCTGCACGAGCTATGGCAAAAACAGTCTTTGATGATGGATGTTTAGAACATTACCAAGATGGTACCCGTGCTTGTAATGCTGTGGTTGGGTCTCTTGAAGCGAGTATAGATGTAGGAGGTTTGTCTGTTAGCCGTCTTTGTGGAGCATTAGCCAGACTTGTGGAAGGGAGTAGAGAACTTCGTGATTGGCTTATGCATCATCATCAACGCATGTTAATTCGTCTTGTGAGGAGATATATTGCTCCATTGCCATCTAAACAGGAAGAAAAAGAAGATGAGACTACAAAAGATACGAAGGAGGGCACGACAACAGAAGGTGTAGTAGACTTATCACCAGATATGGAAGATGCGGAATTGGATGATTTACTGCAAAGTATTACGTGGCTTATTGGAGTGGCCGCTGTAAGTGCAGAGTGCTCACCTGATTTTGTACTTGAGATAACTCCACTACTTGTGAGCTTTCTTAAAAATCTCGACATGAATAAAAAACGTCTTACTTTTATTCTTACCCTTATGTGTATGAGTAACCTTTCTTTTTTCTTTGATGCACTGGACAAGACAGAAAAGGGTCATGAAGCTCTTGTTGATATTTACGCAACTGTAGGATTTATACTCGCTGGTGTTCTTTTCGATGGTGATACAGAAGCCACTGTTGAGGCCACACGTATACTTGGAAATATGAGTCTTACAAATGCTGGACGAGATTGGATGGAAACAAACCGATGTGATGAAGTATGTATTGTCTTTCTTGGTCATGAGGATCCCCGTATTGTATACAACTGTTTTGGGGTATTGCTTAACTTAACAGCGGCAGATTCCTGTCGTGTGGCTTCTGATCAGCAATTACTGAGTATGTTACTGCAGCACACAGGAAGATACACCCGTGAAGATTGTATTGCTGCAGAGAAGGCACGGGAATGCAGTCGACGTGGAGTTGTTGCAGGTGCTGCTGGTCGTGCGGGTGGTTCCAGCGGTGATGGAGAGGCGATGGAGGATCTACGATACATTGATCAAATCGCCGATGTAGTGGAGAAACTTCTACTAAACCTCAGCGCTCTCATATGACATTATTATTATTATCATTATTTATTATTGTTATTATTGTTATTTTTAATGCAGATGCTTGTACTTAAATAGAGTATATATGCTTATATAATGTATATATACAGAAAGAAAAAAAGGAAAGAAAGAGAGGGTGACTTTCTAGTCCAGTACGTGGAGGTCATTCCCCCATCCTTACTTATTCCTAACCCATACAACTGCATGGGTGCTTGTTTTGCTTTTTTTTTTTTTTTAATTGCTCTACCGTTGGGTAGCAGTAGTAGCAATGGTAGTAGTAGTAGTAGTAGTAAGAACAACAATAACAATAACAAAAGTGCACTAACACAGATTGTAATATGCTTTGCTTTCTTTTTCTCTCCCCCTTTTTTTTTTTTACTTTTCCTCTTATATTTCAAATGTGCTTTAACACAACCAACGACATATGAATACCTACACACAGTTTCAGAAACAAGTGGGGTGACACATAAGGATAAAATAGAAAGAAAGAAAAAAAAAAAAAACAGAGAATTGAGACCCCTGGGGGAAAAAAAAACCTGCATAATGAGTAGTCAACATGAAATGGATGGCGGTGTTGATGCACCACAGTTCGGCTGGTATAAACCCCGTTTTCTCCCGAAGCGTGATCCACCCGCGAGTTCATTCCCGCCACTCTCCAAAGTTGTTGTGAGTGATGAGTTGGACGGCAACATCAGTGATGAGTTGGCATTGCAGCGTCGGGTGGAGTTGGGAGTTGCATGGGAGCGAATGCGGTCCATTGAGGATATATGGAACGGTCCACCCATGAGTGATAAAGTGCCACCCGCAAAAGACTACGAACGACTTTTGATGATGTCGGATTCTAATCTGGAGGAACAACAGTAGAGAAGAGGTGAGTTCATGTGCTGTCTATCCATGAACGCCTTTTTTCTCTCTTTATTTTTCAATGTCGCTCCTTTTTTTCTTCCACAGAGAGACACATATACATACATACATATATATATACAAGAGTATTATTTCTTATTTGTTTGTGGGTGTTTTGTTTATTCCATTTCCCTAGTCACAGTGTGTATATGATGTTTTTTTTTTTTTTTTTACCTTCTCTTCTGTTCCTATTGGTTATTATTATTATTATTATTATTATTATTATTATTATTATTATTATTTTGCTAACATTGTAGAAAGAAAAGGAAGAAAGGCCGGGAGAGAGAGCGGGTTGGTAGTGGAGACACAAGACACGAATACATAGTTGGGAAGTGTCACCACTAAAGGAGAAGGAAGAGACGAAAACAAAGAAAAAAAAAGAAGAAAAATAGAACCAACAGAGGAAGAAGTAAGGGGGGAAAAGAAGAAAGAAAGGGAGAGATAAAGAAAAAAAAAGAGGAAAACAACCACAAAAACCACAACCAAAAAGAACCAAAAAACATGGGGACTGCTTACGAAGAGACGTATGGCATGTTACAACTTCCGCCGCGGGGAAGTAAACATATAAGCCTCTCAAAGGATACACTGTTCCTTCACCAAACTGATACTGCAGATGAACACGAAGAGGGTCCTTCTGTACCTCCCGCGCAGGCCTTTGCTGGAGTTTATATGGAACCCGTCGTGCGTTCCGTTCTCACAGCAGAGCAATTCATGCGATGGTCAAAGCGTGATCGCCGTGTAGAGGAGTCCAATTTGTGGAGTTTATTGTTGGAATTACTACTGGACGCAGAGCAAAGCAGCAGATATAATCCAGATGCTATTGGGATTGCAGAAGTGCAACCACATAGGCGTTGGTATATCTCTCAATTGGCACACATACAAGATTTACTGCAACGATATCCTCTGTTGCGTCGCATGAATATTGTGATGCGCTGGCTTGAACAAACTTATAGAGAAGGAAATACACCACTAAAGTTATCGGCATCTCGTTCACATGAAGAGGCAGTTTTGCTTCGACAAATTATTCTTTCATATTTACGTGGTGGTGAACTTTACAGAGCCATTGATTTGGCCGTTACGGCTGGTGACTGTACATATAGTTGTGTATTGAGTGCTGCACAGATGCAATCCGTTGCTGAACCGTGGTTTAACGTAACACCTCTGGTACCACTGTTTGGAGAGTATGGAAACGGTGAAATGGAACAAGAGTGGGCGGGTAATGATCATCGCCTGGATAATCTCTCTCAACTGTATGAAGATTTTGTAGAAGATTCAACTTCAAGTTCAGGGCAAACAGCACTTGGAGGATTAGACGCTGTTATTGCAGCTGTTCTTTGTGGAAATCTTGAGGTTATGGAACCGGCATTTATGGCCTCAGGAAACTGGAAAGATGTGATGTGGTGTCATCTGCGCTCTGCTTTAGTCTTGTGCTTTACAAAGACACTTATGAATGCACATATCCCTCTGCAGGCATCATATGCCGCTTTGGTAACTAAACTAACTGGTCCACATGACTGTTGGCAGGATGAGACGGCACGTAGTGTTGTAAATCGACTTTCAGAAAGACTTCAGAATACATATCTTCGTACAGCTTCATTAGAGGAACAATTACAAATGCGTGTGATTCTTCAATTTCTCTCACCTGGAGGAGTTGATAGACTAAACATCAGTTCTGATATTTACAGTAAACGACGGGATGGACCTCGATTGGTATCTCACCTTTTGCTCTGTCTTGATACAGCTTATAATGAGACATTACACTCTCATTCTGTTCAAGTCTACTCTAATAGTCTCGCCACCGCTCTTGCACAGTATGCACAAAATCTTGCCCAAATATCAAATTATTCTACACAAGAAGCCATGCGTGCAGTTATTGCGATGAATTTACATCTTCGTGATGTACGACAACGTGCTTCTGTTTACGCCTCTTTCTTAATGGCATGTCGCCGACGGGAATTGGAGGTTCTCAGCCGACAGGAGGTGGAATCTAATGAAGCGAAACTTGTTCAACTCTTCTGTAAGGCGGATCCCATCAGTGCCGTCCGTGATGAGGTGATGCGTTTATTAAATCAACAGACAGAACCTAATGCACTCTTAACACACAATCCAGTTGCAGAAGCAGTGATGTGGCGTGCAATGCATTCTAGTTCTCAAGAAGAGTTTGTTGCTACTCTTCGTGAGGCACTTGAGGCGTGTGTTGCATTTTGGTTGGCGGAACCACATGCAGAGTTAGATGCTATAGCGGATGTCACTAGTGTTCTGCAACGTACGATTCTTCCCAACTTGCGGGGTCAAGAAAACGCAGTTGGTGATATGGAGTTAATTGAAGCACAATTCTGGATAACTTTTACACAAATTCGAATAACAGCCGATGATCACGCGCGCAGTACTGCCCAGCTTGATATAGCCTACGGTGGAAATGATAAAACTCTCGTATTTCAGCTAGCTCAGGAAGAAGCTGCATTATTGCGGGAATTACA
Organism: Trypanosoma theileri; assembly: GCF_002087225.1. Taxonomy (NCBI): domain Eukaryota; phylum Euglenozoa; class Kinetoplastea; order Trypanosomatida; family Trypanosomatidae; genus Trypanosoma; species Trypanosoma theileri. Next base: position 113,042 of record NW_021639847.1, read on the forward strand.
TGAATTAACTAAAGAAGCACTTGCCCACGGTGGTGGATTGGTTCATCGTTCTCGTTCCTGTATTACTGCCGTTACGTGGATTGTGCAGGTCTTTGCAGAGGAGGTAACACTCTCTGTGCGTCTGGCCGCCCCGGGAACAGATGTGACCTCAGAGCTTCTGCAGAATGTCTTGGCGATTGTTGAGCAGATGGAGTTGTTGGGATACATTGATCCCGCCCTGTTGCCGCAGGAGAGTGCCAAGCAGTTGTTTGATGCGGTGCGGGCCGTACGGGTGGCGTGTGGACAGAAGGCACACGACTTGTTGATAATGGAGGCGAAGAAAAGTACTGCAACCCACTGAAGCTAGCAGAGAGAGAGGGAATTGAGAGTGAGAGAAGGAAGAAAAAAAAAAGAAAAGGAAATGCGTGTTGTACGCACTATACTATATATATATACATAACTGAAAAAAAAAAAAAAAAACCAGAGAGAGATTTACTTCGTATGAACGATTGAGGAAAAAAAGAAAAAAAAAGAAAAGAGTGAGACATCCCGAGAGGATAATATACTGTTCTCTCTCTCTCTCTCCATATATATATATATATATTTGTGTGTATTTTTTTTTTCTTTATTTTTTTCCCCCTTTTTTTATCTATTTTTATTTCCTCTTTAGACTCTAATCAGTCTGACAGAATAATAATAACAAAAGAAAAGTAAAACGCATTCGACACGGCAAAAGTGGCACCTTTTCTTACCGCAGCTGCAGTAGCAGCTAACGGTGAAAAGATAACAACTACAACAACTAGATGATGATGATGACAGAAGACGCAGAGGCGCAAGTCATGCCGCCTCAATTGTATAAGGGTTCCAGTACTAAACTTTCTGAGCCTGTTGGGGAGAAAGAACCCTTTGCAGATGCGACTCAACAGTTAACTTCCATGACACTAAGGGAAGTGATTGATGTGCAAGAGGAGACGATAAGAGCCATTGATCGGGCAGAACGTGCGATGAATACTGCGGAGAACTTAGGCGGGAAGACTAAAGAGCAGTTGGCACAGGATACAGTCATAATTGAAGTAATAGATACTACATTGGCAGAGAATGAGTCCATGCTGCGTCGGGCTAAACGTGATATAAATTGGTTTCGTGTACAGTTGCAGAAAGATAAACTGTTCCTCTGTCTTTTTGTGGTTGCAGCTACACTTTCTGTGGCTGCTATTATAGTGGGCGTTGTCTACAAACGGAGGAGATAGAGGGCTGTTTGTAGATTTGAGGTTTTTTTTTTTTGTTTTTCTTTCTTTCTTTATCTCTATGTCATGTATAGATGAGTAAAGATGAATGTGTGGGTTGTATGTGTATGTGTGGGGGTGAGCGAAAACGATATTTAACTTGCCGTCAATGTCGTTCTTACCGTTTTATTTTATTCCTTCTGATGACCTTTGTTTGATTTTTATCCTTTTTTTTTTCTATTCTTCTTTCTATTCCTCTCGTTTCTGTTTTTTTTTCTTTCTTTTTTTTTCACTGTGTGTATGTCTATGTATTTTATTGCTTCTCGGAATATTTTATTCTTTCTCTCTCCCTCTCTCTCTTTTGTTGCGTTACTGTGTGAGTTTGGGCAGAGTGAAAAAAAAAAAAAAGTATTGGTAGTGGTAGTAATAGTGATTGTTCTCAGTGAAGAAGAAGAGTAAACAAACACCAAAACAAACAAACAAAGAAAAAATAAATAAATAAATAAATAAATAAAGGAAAATAAAAGGAAAAGGAAGAAAAGAAATAGTAGGAATGACAGAAGAGGGATTTGCTGAGGTGTTCGAGTTCCTGCACAGCAGTCGTGAGGATTTACGCAAGATGGCCGTACGGGGTATTGCACAGCAAAGTAAAGACAATGCCGAATTGTATCGATTTCTCTGTTCTCCGGCCCACGGTCCGAGGAGCATCGATGCACTTCTGCAGTTCCTCCACGCTGGTGGTGTTCAGGTGTTGGGGGATATCTTAACAATTCTCATCAACTGTTCTGCAGAGGGCGGCTGTGCAGAGATGCTCGTCACTCGTAAGATTGTGCGAAAAGCCATGCGGCTGCTCGACGGTATTGAGAGCTCCGATCACGAAGATGCACTCAAGCGCAGTCTGGAGGAAATGACACTCATGCTGTTGAGTAATTTGAGTGCCAGTCACATCAGTGCGGTAGATGATTTACTGCAGATGGCAGATGAGGATCTCCGCGGGTTTTATTTGGGAAAACTGCAGGTCTTCTACGACCGTTTTAACACAGACGCTGAAGGAGAAGAAGAAGGGAAACAACGCGATGAGGCGGAAGAGGAAAGAGAAGCCAAGCAGGAAACTGAAGGGAATGCAAATAAACCACCTGTGCGGGATTTACAACGATGGATTCTGCAGATTCTTCTTAACTTGACTCGCTCCACTAATGGACAGGAATTACTTATGGAGGATGAAGACTGGCGACGTTCACTCACACAGTGTCTGGGATCACCAAATGAAAGACACCGTATGCTTGCCGCGCAGTGTTACCGCAATTGTAGTCTTTGCAAAGAACAACACCCGGCGATATTGCGAGGGAACTGCGTGCGTGCGTGTTTGGAGCGGTTGTGTGATGGTAGTGAACGTGTGCCTGAAGTGGAGTTGCTGCTGGCGGAGGTGATAGCGGGAATGATGCAGTCAGAGGAGGGAATGTTGTTTCTGGAGGAAGTAAACACGAAAAAACATTTACAGTCCGCCATAGCAGGGAAAAAGGTACATGATGAAACAGCAGATTTTCTCTCTCGACATGTTCTTCCACTTCTTGATGATGTGGTGGATGCGTATGTGATTCCTGAACACGATAACATCGATTAAATTGAATGAATAAATGAATGAATGAATGAACGAATAATTTATTGAATGAACGAATGAGTGAATAAATGCATGCGTGAATGCTTTCATGGCTTATCATCGCGGATAAGGATCGTACGTCACGAGATTTAGACCTAATCTATTGCCTTGATTATAAAATGTATTTACTATTATTTAATTTTTTTTCTTTTTTTTTTTGTGCCATTCTTATGCTTCGTTCCCTTATTTTATGTTTATATCTTGTTTGTTTGTTTATTTATTTTGTTTATTAGAAAAATAAAAAAAAAGAATGAAATAATAATATTCACCTCTTTCTCTCTTTTTTTTTTCGTAATATCTTTTGTTATTTTTTTTTTTTCTTCTTGCGGTAGTCTCTAGCAAAGCAGAAGTTAGCTGACACAAGCGACGTAGAAATCTAAAGAAAGAAAGAAAGAAAGAAAAAGGTTACCCAAGGAAGAATAGATCAGCTCAGGAAGGAAAAATAAAAATAAGTAAACAAATACTTATAAATAGGAAGAACAACAAGAAAAAAGAAAAGAAAAAAAAAAAAAAAAACCAAAAACAAAAACAAAAGGAAATCCATCAGAAAAAAAAGAAAAAAGGAAAGAATATAAATTATGCTCCGCCGTCTCTCTTCCTCTGTTGGTGCCCGGCCCATGCTGCGGGGGGCCCGCTCCTACTTCTACCCCTGCCCCGGCGAGACGGGCATCAGCGGCGAGACGATGAAGACACTCCTCAAACTGACGGTCACCGCCATCACAATTGAGAGCATCGGCATGTGGTACATCATGTTCACCCGCTACAGCACCCGCTTCCAGTACGTCGAGGACAGCACAGACCTCTGGGAGGACGACGGCACCGTCATGGAGGGCGAGGAGGCAGTCGCCAACCTGCGTCTCCAGCGTGAGCGCATTATGCCGTTTATGAATGATATTAAGGAGAAGTTGGAGGCAGCGGGAGTGGACGCAGAGGCAGCATAAGTATTGGGATAAAGTAGCATGGGGGAGGGTTTGTTTTATTTTTATTTTTGTTTTATTTATTTATTTATTTTTGTTTAGTAGTTATGGTTCACGTACGCACATGTTTCTACTCTTGTTGTAGGCATATTATCAAATAATATGTTTTTTTTTTGTGTTTATGTGTATCCGTCTCGGACCTCTTTCTGTCTTTGCATGTCTATCTGAATCTTTTTATTCTTGTGGGAGAGAGAGAGAATGTGGACGTGTAGTTTGTTGCAGTGTTCGTCTCCCGCACAGCCACGTACGGCTAGTGGGTGTGTAGTAAAGATAACAGATGTGTAGTAGCATTGACAGAATCTGACCGTCGCTCTTTATAAGTCTTTTTTTTTTTTTGGAGTACTTATGGTGATTATGGGAATCAACAAAAAGAACGAAAGAAAAAAAAAAGAAATAAGGGTGGGAGTATATTATTTTTGGTTCTCCCTGTGTGTGTGTGTGTATTTCTTTTTGCGGATGAATAGGAGAAAAAAAGAAGACTTGACATCACAGACGAGAGTCCTTTTAGGCCGTAGATATAAATAGTATATAGGAGAGTACAAGGGAGGAAATCATTCTTGCTTTTTATGCCTGTTTGTGTGTCTCTCTATGTGTGTGTGTGTGTGGTATATATATATATATATGTGTGTGTGTATGTTTGTTCTTTCTCTGTTCTACAGAAGTTGGGAGAGGGAAGTGAGTATATTGGGTGAAATGCCTCTTTTTCACTCGCTCTCTCACTCTCTCTCTCTTTCTCTTTATTGTAATCTATTGTTCTTTTGAACACTTCACTTCATCTCACACACACACACACACTCTCTCTCTCTTTTTCTCTCCTCTTTTTTTTTTTTCTTTCTCAGACTCCAAATAGCAAGGGTGTAGGGGCAAACATCAGAGAGGGGAATCACAAGAAGGCGATGAGCTCCATCTTCTCAGAGCTCCGCCGCTCAGAGAGACTACTGCCGGTGGAAGACAACGCCTCATTTCAGCGCATCTCCTCTTGGCAGCCACTCTTTGTGGACCCCAAACAACAATCCGCACTCTACGAACATGTTACATTTTTTAGAAGCAATAAACAAAAGAACTCAAAGTGGATGCACACAGTGCGATCGTCTCGTGTATCGACACGTCAAGTTCCATTCATCTCTCTTGCAGTAACGAAACATAATACTAACACCAATGCCCATACCACTAGTAGTAGTAATAGTAATACTCGATCTGCTAAAACAATAGAGGAGGAAAAGACTGGAATAACAGGAACAATAATGGATGATAATAATGATTATGAAAATACTAATGACATGCCGCGATTACATGTATGCCATCAGCTTTTAGCGGCGTTAGCACCATATGAGACTCTTATGTGTCCTACACTTCTTTTCAGTCCTTTTAGACCATCGTTTGCCAAACGGATGTCACTAGTCGCAGCACAACTCTCTCTTCCGGCACATGAGGTGTTTCTCTTTGTCTCTATGATGTTAGTATACTTGGATGTAACACTCTCGATAACAGAACCAAAACCACTAAGCTTTCAGGAACTCACAGACACACTAAATGAACGGTTTATGGATGATTTTAAGACCTTAGGAGATAAAGAGGAAGATGATAAGAAAAAGAATGAAGATCCACGACAAAAATCATTTATTACATTATTACGAAGATCCATTGAGTTATGGAAAGAACGACGGGAAGCAACTGTGACGGCATTTTCACCATTAGGAACTCTTGCAACAGCACTCTGTTTGCGTGATATTCACGACACAACCTATCATGCATTTGTACCTTGCGCCCCTCGTGGGACTAAACGGTCTGAACACCCATTTAAACTTCCACCATTACCAGATGATGTCCTTGTTTCTCGATTTGTTCCAGCATGGGAGAATATTCTACATGCTGCACGTCGTGATGTTTCAGTATTGGCTACATTGCAACAACACTTATTAAAGCAATTACGAAATCCAGCAGATAGTCTCTCACACATGCAGCATCCTACAATGGGTGGTAATATCTTTACATCCCTCAACATCCTACCTCATAGCAAAGAGGAATTGGCAGATATTGTCTGCCGTCTCGGTTCCTCTCTTTGGTTTTCATCCGCTTTTGCAAAAAGTATAGTGCTATCCAAAGCACAACTGCAGTTTGTTTCCAAGACTATACAGGATGAATTTTTTGCGACATCACTGCGTTTACGTCACCGCGGTGTACAGGAGATGCGTGTGCGGCGTATGAACTTAACGGATCTCGCGTTAACCGTCATACAAGACGATGGACGAGAGGCGGAAGTGGGACGCCCTGCAGGGTTTGTAAAGGGACGTACAGCAATGGGTGATACTGGTGTAAACACAGATGATGTCTTTGACAAGAGTAGTGATAATAACAAAAGTAAAGGTAATTTGCCTTTGTGGGTGGTGGCGGAAAGTGGTCTTGATGTTTTTCAGACATTTGTACAACATTTACTCAAGAGTGGGAAACCCACCACTTCTCTGATGTTGACAGCATCTCAGACTAATGACAATAGTACCACCAACAAAGAAAAAGATGAAGAAGGAAAGAAAAATAAGATGGAGAAGAAGGAGGAACAGCAGTTTATTCTCTTAACACGCGCAGAGGAGGGAGTTCTACATCGTATCTTCCAAAGCCACCGGAATGCCCTGCAGCTCGCGGGTTGTGGTATTCAACAATTATTACTGCGAGTGGGGGATGGTCAAACATTTCTAAAGCGTGTCTGTGGTGCTCTCATTCCGTGGGATATTTGGGACTGTTACGATGAGGCCTCGCAGCGATCGCAACTTCGACGGCCTGTGCGCATTGTGATGGCCGATGCTCCACTGCCGCTGCCGGACGGTGTACTCCCAACACGAGTGACCCTGCGGGGCGTGCGTGGGATGGTCCAACACTACTGGAAGGCACTTCTCACGGAGAGACGCCGCACGGCATCTTCACGGCGTCCCGCCCTCACGAGCACCACACTTTTCCCGATTGATAAGTTGGTCGCGTTGTATGTACTCCGACACCATCCACAGTACTACACACGAATGCGGGGATGCGGTATTGTGGAGGTGTGCGTGCAACAGAAACGATGTCAAACAGGCAGTAGAACACAGTTTGCAACTCTAGGAGGTGAGGGGGAAACAACAACAACATCCACAGCAACAACAACAGGAAGAGGAAGAGGAAGAAAAGAAGAAATAGAAGAAGAAGATGATGAAAGTGGAATGATGATGGGAACCACTTGTGAGTATGCACCTACGCTTGCTATTATACATCCCTGTGGTGGTGTGACGGTCTTTGCATATGAGGATTGTTTCACTCCCGTTACAGGCACACTGAACCGACCACAATTACTCGATGATGGCAATGAGACAATAGACACAACTTGGTGCTCGTCAGCACCCTCGCGGAAACGTGCCCACTCACCGTGAGTGAGAAGAGAAATTAATAATATTTCTTTCTCTCTTTGTTTGTTTGTTTGTTTGCGTGTTGATACTAGTGGTGGTGGATCGTTACATTATAATGGCACAGCATTCCAACCAACAGGGCTAGGGATGACAACGTGTACTGTCAAGGCAGATGAAAATAATATAAAAAAAAGATGAAGGAAGGGAAACGCAAAAAAAAAAGAAAAACAAAATAACATCGAATTGCACCACCACACATAACTGGATACTGTTTGGTATCATTTCACAAGAATATAAAATCAAAAGAAACAAAAACGAACATAGTTTTGCTATTACTGGGTAGTACTACTACTGCTTTCCGACGTCTTTCTCTCTCAGTGTGTGTGTGTGTGTGGGCGCATGGGCTCTATTAAAAAAAAAAAAACTCAAACGGGATATTCTTTATTTCCCCTTTTTTTATGCTTTGGAGTATCTCTTTCATAGTTACCGTTGTTCTCTCGCCCCTTCACTGCATTGAATAACATCAAAAAAAAAAAAAAAAACAGAGCATGTGACCCACTAGAAAAGGGTGTTGAAAGAACGAGATCCAGAATAGGGGCCTAAATAGACCACGGATAAGAAAAACGAAAAAAAAAAGAAAAACAAACAAGCCAATCGAGAGAATTCAACTAGATGGTACAATTAGGTTGGAGGAGGTCTTGTGGCTTTCCAAACCTGCATGATATTTTCGTACCAGAAAGACTATTTCTACTGTTTTTATTTCTTTTGATATTCGTGGCTACCGGTAGTTTTCTCTTCACAGAGTCAGGGAAACAGCATCAATAACCACCACCGCCATAACAACAACAACAACAGCTGTTGAGTCTTCCCCCCAGTTTTAAAGAAACTTCTATTGCGACCAAGCAGAAGAAACAATAGTAACAAGAGAAAGAGAAGCAACTCTGCGGATGAGAGACGATGGATGTAATTGACGTTGACATTTCAACGTTGTACGGTATTTTACATGCCATGGTGTGGCGCTACACTTTACAGTATCATATCCTTCTCTTCGGTCTAGTTCTGGATAACGCAATAGGAAAGATGTTTATTCTGTATATATCGTACGTACTTACTTGGGTGGAGACTACCGACGTATGCAATGAATAATAATAGATTGCTATTCACAATATAACCACAGAGATGTATGGGTTTAGAACTTGGCGGGAGATGTAAACAGTTTGTTGTAATTATTTTCAATCATACTTGGAACGTTGAAAGAGGTATATATATATATATTTCTTTCCTGGGTCCAACGCTTTTTCAGATAACTGGTGCGTACAAGCTCTGTAACTAACACAGAGGCTGATTTTCACAGAGACTGCAAAAAGAAGAAAAAAAAAACTTCTGGAGCCTATGAGGATTAAATACCTTAAATTCCCACAAATTTTTATAGCTGCAAGACGGGGGGAAAAATTGCATTTGATGAACAACATTCGGGTTTGTTACCATTAACATGGCGTCTTTTCACATATGCTGGTGTAAACCTATTTTAATAGATTCTCTCTGGAAACTTGATCGTCTTTTCACCACTTTTTTATTTGTTTTCACCTTTCTCTTCCTCTCTTGTATTATTATATTGCTCTGTTCACGTCATTTTTGTTTGTTTGTTTGTTTGTTTTTGTTTTTGTGTAGCAGTGATGATAATTTTCTTTGGATATCATTATTTTTATTTTTTCTTTGTATCTTCCTTTTTTTTTCTTCTTTTCCATATAGGTGTGGGGGTGTTTTTTTTTTTTTTTATTGTTCCTTATATTGAGGAATTGGAAAGTCGATAGTCAACAACAACAACAACAAAAATAACAAAAGTGTAGTGGCAAGAATACAGATAAACAAGACGAAATTGGGTAACGTATCAGAAAAAAAAAAAAAAGAGTTGAACAAAAAAGGAAAGGAAGAAAAAAAAGAGAAGCTGAGAGTACGCGAGTGAAAGGGCGTTCACTTGTTTTTTTTTTCTCTCTCTCTCTCTCTCTCTCTTTGTCAGTGTGTGTGTGAGTGCTTTATTGTGGGTAATTGTAGAGAGTTAGAATGCGATACACTCGTCCTCATGTGATTGAGATACCAAATAGCTGTTGGCTCCCCCGTCGTCTTCTGCTGGTACGCCACGGTGAGTCCGAGGCAAATGTGGATCGCACACTCTACGGCCGTGTGCCGGATTGGAAGATTCCACTCACCACCCGCGGCCGCGCCCAGGCATTTGACTGCGGCCGCCGTCTGCGCAATATCATCAAGAACGAGAAGGTGTACATTTACCACTCTCCATATATTCGCGCCCGCCAGACGTTAGTGGAGGTGCGAAAGAGCCTTGGCCCATCGCAGATACAGGGCGAGCGTGAGGACGAGCGACTGCGAGAACAGGAAATGGGCAACTTTCAGCCAGTAGACCAGATGGATAAGACCTGGGGGGAGCGTAGTGAATTTGGCCGCTCCTACTATCGATTCCCCGGTGGAGAGAGTAGTGCCGATGTTGGTGATCGCTTGTCCACTTTCTTTGATTCCCTTTTCCGTGAGCGGCTTGAGCTGGATTCAATAGAGGCGAGGAGACGCGACGACAGTTCTGTACCACACACCCTACATGGGGAAGATGATCATAATGTAGTTATCATATCACATGGATTGCTCATTCGACTATTCATTGCTCGTTGGTTTCGCGTACCAATGGAGGTGTTTGAGACGATGCGAAATCCACCCAACAGCGCTATTGTGGTATTAGAACGACGTGACTCTGGCCGTATGGTGATGACCGATATTAGTAAAAAACTCTTTGGGAGTGACCCTTTGTTAGAATCAATGAAATTCGACGGTAAAGATAACTCTAAACTGTATCGTCGTTTGTTTGCTGACCTTCCAGGTCATGGAACTCTTCCAAGCGATGAATAAAACTGTTTTCCTTTTTGCCCCTGCGATTTTTTTTTTTTTTTTTTTTAGCTGGTATCAGGAGGATCTGAGCGGGGCAAGCGTTGGTTTTAGTGAGAAAAGGGGTGAAGGATTGCCATTCCATTTCATCCTATCTGTTTTTTTTTTTCTTTAGCTTGCTCTTCCTCTCTGTGTGTGTCTGTGTATTTGTGTTTGCTTCTGAGGCGGAGGCGGGTTTTCTTACGGATACTTGAGAGAAGAAATATTGCAAATAGAAAAAAAGAAAAAAAAAGAGAGAGATGTTTCGTTGGACTCTACAGCTTGCCTGCAGGAATAAGAAACTAAAAGATGTGGGTGGTATACTGGCTGGAGAGGGAAGTACAAAACGAACAGATGCAACTGATGTTTTCGCGAGCGCATCATCTTCTGTAGATTTAGAGAATGCGGCGATTGTCACGCATACAGAGCGTGATAACAACGGCAAGATGTCTATTACTATTCGCAGTGGCGGTAGTCGCCGAGCACCAAAGATTCCAACACAGACTGCTGAGCCGGTGAAGCGTATAATGTTTGTGCGCAGCGGTAAGAGTCTGGCAAATGTGGATATAGGTACATACGTGACAACGCCGGATTGGCGTATTCCAATAGTGCAGGAGGGTGTAGAGGAGAGTTACCGTGCTGGACGGCGTGTAGCGGAGATTGTGGGAAATGAGCCTGTATATTATTACTTCTCACCATACCTGCGGTGCCGACAGAGTTTTAAGCATCTCCTGCGCGGCTTTGATGATTATAGGACAGAGAATCAAATGGAGGGAGAACATATTGTTGGGGTACGGGAGGATGTACGACTTCGTGATGGGGATATTGGTCGATATAAGACACGGGAGGAGGTCTTACAACACCTGCAGGAACGAGAGGTGTATGGAAAGTTTTATTATCGTTTTCCACACGGTGAGAGTGGCGCGGATGTCTGTGATCGCGTTACGAGTTTTCTTGACGCCTTTCAACGAGAGCGTCTTGATTTCCCAATGGACACCAATGTTGTCATTGTTACTCATGGTCAAACCATACGTATGTTTGTGAAGCGGTGGTTTCATCTCACGGTGGATACATATCATTCAATGGTATCACCACCAACAGGGTCTATAAGTACACTAACACGGATGCATCATCGCAGTTGTTTCCGTTTAGATAATCAATGCGTGGAATTGATGGAATTACCGTTATCATTAAATGAATACAATGGGTATAAGTACCGCAACAAACAATTGTTGGGGTCAATGAGTACTGGAGCTCCTTTCATGTAGGTATTATTTGGGATCAATTTCTTTTTTTGTTTTCCATCCTCATTATATATATATATATATATATATATATCTTTTTTTTTGTGTTTCTTCTTCTTTTTCTCCATCTTTATTATTATCATACACTAGCTTGTGTCTTATTTCCTTTCTTTTCTCTTTACTGGGTGTATTCAGTGATATATGAGGTGGTATCAGTGTGATACACTATTATCATCATTATCATCAATTTATCCCTTTCCTTTATCATTTTTTTTTTTTTTTTTTATAAAGCGAGAGAGAATTATGAAATCGGTGAACGTGATGATTGCATGCATTAAGTTTCAAAAAAAAAAATTATAATTTTTTTTTTTTTCTTTTTTGGGGATCGGTTTATTGTTGCGCTCGTATTTCGGGGGTTTGGCTCTTTTGTGCCTCTCTCTCTCTCTCCAACCACACCAAAATACATTTTATCGCAGGGTGGGGGGCATTCATTGTACCTTTCCTTAGGCATATATATATATATATATATATATAGTAGAAGTAGTACTGTTGGTATCAACTGAGGGTAGTGTATTACCTTCTCTCTTGAAACAATTTCTTTTTTTTCTCTTTCTACTCTTTTTTCTCTTTATTTACATTTACTTTTCTGGATACTCTTTACATTTCTGGGGAAAAAGAAGTGTGGATAATGACTCGCTGTGTGGTGTGTGAGAAGGAGTCATCCCGCTACCGTTGTCGTCTGTGCCGTAGTGCCTACTGTTCTGCGGCTTGCAGCAAGGCACACCGCAATCTGGAGAGACCCGACTGCTGCGTGGGACTCCAGCAGCTGCAGAGGGAAGAAGAAGAAGAGGAACAGAAAGATAAACAAGTTTCGCAGTTCCAACAACAACAAGAAGAAGAAGGACAAGAACGACAACAACAACATCAGGAGAGTGGTACAGTTACTCATGCCCCATGCAGTGAGGGATCAGGTGTAAAGCGAACACGCGCTGCTGTTTCGAGTTCCATATATGGGGAGAAGGACGGAGACGGTAATCTCGTCATTCTCGGCGAGGCGCACTTGTCGGCGTTGGCCAACGATGTTAACATTCGCAAGAAACTTCGAACGGAAGAACTGCAGCGGTTGTTGCGTGTTATTGTCTCAAGCCGTTCGTCCATCGATGCATTGGAGGCGGCGATGGCAAACACACCGGAGTTCTTGCAGTTCTGCCACGAGGTGCTGGGTGTTGTGTCTACTACGGAGAGAAATCTAGGCGTGCGGAATCTCTGAGCTTTTGTGTTTTGCTTTTTTTTTTTTTCTATATTTCTCTTTCTTTATTGATGTTTGTTTGTGTGTAAGAGAGAGAAAGAGAGAGAGAAGGAGGGCTTGAGTGGTGTTTGAGAAAAAAAAAAAAAACGGGGATAAGGTGTTGACTCTTGTATGAGTCACATGTCCCTGTGTTTACATTTTGTATTTTACTCCTCTGTGGTCTATCATTTGTGGGAAGCATGAATGCTCACACTTATTGGAAAAAAAAAAACAAAAAGAAACAAACAAACAAGAAAAATTCTCTCTTTTTTCCCATTGTTTTTTTTTTTTTTCCTTTCTTTGGTGCTATATTAAAAGGGGCTAAGAGAAAAAAGACTATATAGTTTCTTGCTTTACCACAACCATTGCGTAGAAGCGAAGGAGCTCCCACCACCCCCGAAGAAGAAAAGAAAAAGAAAACAAAAAGCGTATATTAATTTGTACGAGGTTACTTTGCAGCCGCAGCAAAAACTCGCGGGTGTAGAATTACAGTTTAAACAATTAGATCAAAGGGGAAGAAAGGGGTTTATCAATACGAGCCACAGTGGGAGCACAAAAAGAAAAAAAAAAATAAATAAATCACTTTGTATTGTATACATACGTGTATTTTATCATAATATCTATCTATCTCTCTGGTAAGTAGTTGGTTGAGTGGTGTATAAAAAAAAAAAGTGGATAGAAATGTTTTTTCGTGAGAATGATAGCAGTTCAGATTCCTCTGTGGACCCAGATGAGGTTTCTTCTAGCGGAGGAAGCCTAGCGAGTTCCGAGTCTTATGCCACTCGTGCCTTTGAGAAAAGGATGAGGTTTTTACTGGCTGAAAGTCCTATTGCAGATACTGATTTTCAGGATGGGACTACCTTACCGAATGGTCCAGAGTATTCAACAGATGATGCTATCAGAATTAAAGAAAAAGACATGGTATGTGGTGTTGATGCTGTGGAAGGTGAGGAACAGGTATCATGTATTAATTGTAATGATGGGGCCGATTGGGCATTGCTAATGCGCAAACTAGATAGTGTGGTAGATAGTGAACCAGAGTTTTACGAATATCCATCGCCTGATTCTCTCAAGACATGTTCATCACAACAAACTGCGGGAGGTGAGGCGCCAAGTGGTGATAGCAGCATCACATCTACACATGGGCATCATCATGGAACAAAGATGTTCATTGGTGGTCTCCGCTTTGAGGTAGTACAGTCTGGTAGACAAATGATTAGTTGGATCTTTGAGGTGGCTTGCGGTGTGCGGTTGCCGCCAAATTCTATTCTAGTACACCGAAGGGCAAAAGGAGGAAGGAGTGGTTCACCAACAGGATGCGCTTCTGTATTTGTGGCAAATGAACAGGATGTAGAGAAACTTTTGAGTATGAATCAACGTATATTCTGCGGTGAAAAAGGTATTTACGTGGCTTCATCCGTAGAGCACATGACAGGACTTATTGCTTCAAAAGTTGTTCTTAACGTTTCAGATGGACGCATACGTGGTCCTACACATCCAGTGGTTATTGAACGAGCATACGGCTCCGCTGGAAATCCTGCATCACGTAATAGTATCACTGGTACACCAAATAAGGAACATACTCCATCTGGCCTACCCCCACCATATGAGACTGCTACCTCATTAAATTCAGTTCCAGGAGCTTCACCTCTGCAATTGAGCAGTAATGCTTCATCATTACCAAGTAGTATGTCTATTTCTGTGGGTTTAAATGTTGCATCAACTGGTGATGGAGCCACTACTTCTACTACTACTACTGCTGCTGCTCCCACAGGTGATAATGTTCTTCTTAAACCTACCAAGAAAGTTCCTTATAACCAATACCCAGGTGATATAACTGCGAGTCAATCATTGCAACATATATCAATAGATTTAAAGCGACCTGTTGCTCTTTTTGTCGGTGGTTTTCCTGGAGAAGCAAATCGTGAGTTTATCGCATGGGTTTTTTCTCTCCTTCGCGTTCCTGTTCATCCTACGAACATTACCCTCTATGTGGATTCCCAATCCGGTGAAAAGGGAGGTTGTGCATATGTGCGGGTGGAGGAGAGCGATGTCGCCAAGGCCACCGCCTGGTCCAAACGGGTCCTCTGCGACCCGCACGGGGTGTACTTCGCCGAGTCCCCGCGGGTGCTTCCCGCGTTGTTGGCGGCCCGCGACAAAACCGCCCCGCCGGCGCGGCCGCTCATCATCAAACGAAAAGACACCGGCCGTGGGGTGCCGCGATCAACGGCGTTGCCGATGGGTCCACCACCGCCCTTCCCAGGCACATGGGACCCCACACAACCTCAACAGGTGTTGGGATGGCAGCCCGCCGCACCGGCACGGCCACCGCCGCCACCGTACATGCAAAGTGTCATTATCGGCAATCAAACATATCAGGTGCCGGTGGGGGCGAGTATTCAGCTCCAGCTCGTGCCCGTCATCACAGCACCAGGGATGGCCCCAACGGCGATGCCCATTCAGGCAGCACCGGCGGCAGCGGCCCCACCACCACCACCGCCACCGCCTATGTATCAGCCAATGCCACCACCACCACCACCACCACCATCACTTCGATGAGGAAAGAAGGGAAGATTTGAAAAATAAGAAGAGAGAAATAAGAGCAAAAATAAAGAATAAGTGTAAAAATAAAATAAAAAAAAAAATAATAATTGTGATGATGATGATGATGATGATGATGAAGTGAATATTAATAGTAGACGAAGACATGAACAACGACCTTGCACTGTACGAGGGAGGGGGTTATGAGATGGAGAACATTCCCTCGTTGGCGAAACTTGTGTAAATATATATTTGTGTGTGCTTTTAGTCTGTATTGTTCTTACGCGTTATATTCACTAAAAGAAGTACTGCCATTTGGATCCAAATGTCAAAGAGAGAGAGAGAGAAGTGATAAAATAAAATAAAAAATAACACAAGAAAAATAAAAAGATAATTGCTCGTTGCGAAAAAAAAATTTGTAACCGAAAGTAAAAAAATAAGACATACCCACAAGGGTATGCATATGACCACACGTGGTAATGGTAATAGTAATTGTAATAAGAAGAATACTAATAATCATATTAACAATAGAAAGCATCAACTTCCAGTACTATTTTGCTTTCTTCTTTCATTTTTAATATCACACCCCATTTTTTTTTTTTTCTGTTTTGTCGAGGTGCCATCTTTTTTTTTTTTTTTTTTTTCAGATTCTTCGTTTCTCTTTTATAGTGTATATGCGTACATATCTGTCTCTCTCTCTCTCTCTTTTTTTTTTTGTTTATCTGTGAATCTGTGTGAGATCTTATGGTGTTGTATATGGCTTTGAGCTTTGACTATGTTTTTGTGCTTGTTTTTTTATTCAATTCACTGCATAATTTTATGTAGTTTCCGTACACTTATGCTTTGCTTCTTGTCATTTCAGCGTGTGTTAATGGCAACAGGGTGACAACAGAAGAAGTCAAGTAAAAGAAGGCAATAAGAATAATTGGCAATGATACAAAGTAGGGGTAATAAAAAAATGGTAAAAGAAGAAAGTATCAAGAAGGGCAAAGGAAAACAACAACAAAAAAAAAAGAATATGTATGGGTGAGCAAATAGATAAAGCCAACACTAAATGATAACAATGATGGTAATAACAATAGTAATTAACGGAATACACAGGTATTTGGACGCACAAAGGAAGAAGGAAAGGTAAAAAAAAAAAAAGAGTGAGAGAAAGAGAAGAAGAAATGTGTGTCCCTATACATCTGCTTTTTTTGTCTGTTGAAAAAAAAAAAAAACTTTTACTTTTCCTATATGGGGAAGATGTGCCGGAGAGTGTAAACCCGTTTCAACTTTACACCTCCCTTTTTTGACATCTATATCTATATATCTATATATATATCTATATGTTTGTTTTGGTTTTCTTAATATATTCCTTTCCTTTTCTCACTCTTTGGAAAGAGGCCAAAAATAATTAATTGAGTAAAGAGAAAAAAACAATGACAGCAAAGAAAACAGTAAATTTTATAAAGAAAAATTGGTAACAACTGTATAATTGACAAAAGGAAACGAATGTGAAGCCTAAGAAAAAAAAAAAAATAAACTGGTAAAAGGTGCGAAGAATGTGAGGAAAAAGATTTTTCCTCCCGTTAATGACTGAAGGAAAAACTTCTGCAAAACAAAAAAGTGATGGTAGAATAATGTGTTATTGACTGATAAAAGAATAAAATGAATTTTCTGGAGTTGAGTTTCTGTTTCACTTCTGTTTTACCTATGTTTTTTTTTTCCTTTTTCTTCCTAGGAGAGGTTTTTTTCTTTCTGTAATTGTGACTCACCTGTATATACATATCGATTGTATTGAGAGAAAGAAAGTCAACCTATCTATTGTATTTAACTCTTTCTTTATATCTCTACTTTTGCTTTAATATGAAAAACTTTTCTTTTTTTTTTACTTCTTCTTTTCATTTTATTCTGGTGGTGCGGGTGCTTAGAAGAGGGGCCGGTAAGTGAAGAATATATAATAGAAGTAACAGTATCCTAGGGGGAGGATTTGCAGGGAACTGCAAGAGAAAGATAACGAAAGAAAGAAGGAAAAAAAAAGGAAAACGCTAGACAAAAAAAAAAAAAAAAAACAAAAGAGAGAAGAAGAAAAAGAAGTAGAAGAATCAACGCGGAAATAAAAAAAGAAAAGAAAAAAAATAAGAACACAAGTCGAATAGGAATGAGTATAGAGGTTCACGTGCGTATTCGACCACATGTCTCCAATAGCGTCTGGTCAAGTGCGGAGACGGTGTTGTACAGCACACACAATCCCAACACACGTTATGTGTACAACAAAGTGCATCATATTGGCACCTCAAATCAAACTATTTTTCAAGGCATCGAAGCTCTTGTGCACGCTGGGTTTGATGGCAAGAATGTTACTGTGATGGCATACGGACAGACAGGAAGTGGCAAAACTCACAGTATGAATGGTAATGAATCTGATCTAGGTATTGTACCACGTACAGCAAAGTTGTTACTAGATTTACGTAAGAACTTTCCCGGAACACAAATTGTAATGTACTTTACGGAAATCTATAATGAGTCGGTGAAGGATCTTCTTGAACCACAACGAGGGGAACTTGCACTACACGACGCCCCTGATGGAGGTGTTTTATTTGACAAGAAGTCTGTACCTATTGAAACTATGAATGACTTTGCCAAATTACAGAGTATTGCAGAGCGAAATCGAAAATATGGTGTTACAAATTTAAATGATCACAGTAGTCGATCTCATATGATTCTTACCTTTGAAATACACAGGGGCAGTCGACAAGTGAGTACAATCAATCTAGTTGATCTTGCCGGTTCTGAGTCTGCTTCACGTGCCAATACGGAGGGATTATCATTACGTGAGGGTGGTTTTATTAACAAGAGTTTACTTACACTTGGTAATGTGGTGGATGCGATTGTAGAGAAGAGAACGTATGTTCCCTACCGTGATGCTAAACTGACCCGTATTCTGCGTAATTGCCTTGGTGGTTCTGGAATGACCTTTATTCTCTGCTGTATCCATCCTGGCCAGGAGAACTTTGAGCAGACAGTTTCCAGTCTTCGTTTCACACAGCGTGCGATGCGAATAAAGAACGACCCTGTGATGCTGCTGAATATGCCTCCTCTCTTTACGCATGAGTACAGCCATGGCGCTGCCGATCTTGTGCGTGGGATTCGCGGTCTGTGTGGGTCGCACTACCAGCGCGGCCTGCGGGAGGCGTTCCTCTACGCCGGCGGCACTCTCTCCGCTGCCGTCTCGCAGCACGCGGGCGAAGTCTCCGGGGCGCTGCAGGCGATGGCGACCGCCCAGCGGCTCCTCCTCGCCCACGACCACGCGGTGGCGGGGGAGCGGCTCGCCGGGGGCCACGCGCGGCTCGCGGAGGGGCGGCGGCGGCGGACGGCAGCGGGAGCGGCAGCGGCGGGGGCGCGGCGGAGGGGACGAGAGGCGGCCGCAGCAGCGGAGGAGCGAAAAGCGAAGGTGGCGAAACTCGAAGCGGCCGCCGCAGAGGCCGGAGCGGTCGCAGATACCGCACTTGCAGGGTGGGAGTATCAACTCTACGAGGCGAGACAACGCCGTATTGCACCAGCAGTCACACTGAGGGCGGCAGAGGCAGCAGCGAGGCAGCGGTTGCAGTATGAATGGGCCGTCTGCGTGGAGCGCATCGCCGCAAGATGTGTGCCAGCCATAAAAGCACTCGGACCTATTACACATCCTGTGGCGGACAAACATGCCGTACTGGCGCAGATGCGGCAACGACTGCAAAAAGCACGTAGTGAACTTGCTGACCTTACTGTAGCTCACGATATGATTAAGGCAGATCTCCCAGAGATGCGTCGTGCGGTGGCGGCAGCAGAGGGCAGCCCGGCACCATGTCCAACTCCATCCGCTGCATCCCTTTCCCCACAGCCACGTCCTATCGCTGGTGCCATTGAAGCAGATGCAACCGATACAGAGATAGATAACCGTATTCATGAATTGGAGCGGGAGGAAAAGATTCTCATGTCACGGGCAATGTGTGCAGCCAGACGGGAAAGTACGCGACGTATTCGGGAATCCCTTAGGGAACCAGGTCCCCAAACACCTCCCACAACGCGTTCTGCAGTTCGTCATCATGACTCATCTCCACAGTCATTATCACAACAACATCATGAACAAGAACAATCTAAACATCAGGCTCGGGGAATGTATACTGGGGTAGTAGACACTTCCCCAACGAATGCACGTGGTGGTACGGGTTGTTACTCAAGTCCGCTACCACAACGGAGCCCAACACCACGTACAGCACGCACTGTATTCCCTACAGCAGATATGAGTCCTGAAGCGGAGTCATTGATACCCTCTGATCTGAAAGGGGCATCCCCACGTGATGAGCAGTTTACGGATGGAGTGCGCAGGGCCTTGGGTGTTTTGCGTGATGTGCGGACCAAATTGATGCGTCCTGTGCAAGAGCGACATCGACGGGCTGCCCATAGACCATCTGCAGCCCCCTCCCCCACACCAGAGACAGCACGCTCAGGTTCACGTCGTTGCCGCCGCACGGAATCCCACACCCCACAGGATGATGATGTAACCTTGGTGGATCTGTACATGCGGAAGGGTAATAATTTGAAGGAGGAGGAACCAATTATTGGTATCGCCGCACGGAGGCGTAGAGAAGGGGCACCAGTGCGACCAAACGTAGAACGTGCACTATGGCGTCTGTCGCTCTCACCAGCCACCCTTTCAATAGAACCAACAGAGCGTAGTCGTTCTCGTCGTCGCTGAGTGGAATATTTTTGATGCTACTTTGTTTTGCATTTTTGGTTTCTTTTTTTTTTTTTCTTTTATTCTTGTCAAGTTTCTGATTCTGCTCCCGGCATGTTTCCTTTTCTTGAGTAATTAGACCAAGATACGATATATTTTTTTTTTTGACGTTTTTTATGTTAAAAAATAACGTCATCTATTACCTGGAAATATTCTGCATGCCTAAGGACTGAAGTTGGAGGTAGACCGAACAATGTGTGTTTTTCTTTTCTTTTTTTTTTACTTACTTATAATGTGTTTCCCCTCAACCTTTATTTTATTACCCCTTCTTATTAGATACAAGAGAGAGAGAGAGAATGAGGAAGAGAGAAAATAAAGATCAGTGCAAGAGGATACACTTCTTCTCTGATTTATTTTCATCTTTATCATGTCTTTTTTTTCACCTACAATTAGATGCATTCCCTTCTTTTCCCACTTTATACGTATGTATGTTCTTCTTTATGTGTGAATACGTCTTTATTTTGTGTGTCACGATACCAGTATAAGCAAAGTGAAAAAACATGAAGAGCATATGAAATAAGATCTGAGTGGTGGGGCAATAGAGAGAGAATAAAAGAGAAAAAACATGTCTTTCCGGAGTTGAAACGGAGACACAGTAGAAATTTCCCTATGATTCTTTTGTCAATAATTGTTTATTTTTGTTATATGCTTCCTCTTCCTCCTTTTTTTTTTTTTTTCTTCTTGTTTAATACTATACTGTTGTTGTGTGGTATTTCCTCACGAAACCTCCTGAAAGTTAATAGTAACAACAAATAAAAACAACCACCCCAAAAGGGAGGGGGTAAATAGAACTCATATCAAAACAAAACAAGAAGATAAGAGAGTCGTCAAAGCAAAGTAAAAGGGAGAGAGAAAGAGAGAGTTCTACGGTATTCCCGAGGTCAAGGAAAATACTGTGGAACGAGACAAAGCAAACAAACGAGTACGTATATTGGTGCGAGTGAGAGAAATAGAGGGATAAGAGAATTATTATCAACAAGACATTATTTCCTTACTTCAGAAGCAAGAAGAAGAAAAAGAAAGAAAAAGAAACAAAAAATAGGTAAATAAAGGAAGTATCACATATGCCTCAAAAAAGAAGGAATAGTGTGAAAACAACGGTGGAAAAGTTCATACGGAGTGTAAATGTTGCACCTGACTGCCAAGTTGAGGCCTACTTGTTGAATGCTGATCGTGAACTGATAGAGAAGTTGGGGCATGATGTCCGTATAGTAGAAATTAATGGGGATATCGTGACCGATAGTGGTGAACTTCGTGAATACTTGCTTTCTCACGATGGCAATACAGAAGTTAATGTGGTATATGAACATATAGATGAACCCTCAGACTGTGTGAATATTGCAAACAGTGTGAATTATGATGGTAAACCTAGTATGATTGCCCCACAACCATCCTCTGATGTTGTTGTGGGAAATATTATGGAAGAAGAACCGTTGCCAATTCGACGACACCGATCACCTCATCAAACCCCTATGTTTCAGAGATCTCCTGTTTTGTCGTCGCATTTGAGTGTAGGGGCCAGTCCTGGACAGGAAACCGCAAAATCGTATGGTGATGATGAAACTATATCAGTAGCTTCATCCAGTGAATTTTTATCAAATGTAGCTGACCGTGGATTACAAGAGACTGGAACGGATGCACGTTATTTACCCAAGGGAACTACACCACCTTTGCTAGAGTTTGAAAAGATACCTACCCCTATACAGACGGATGACATATTTCGTTCTAGTGGAGCACGACTATCGGAACCCTCTTGTAATAGCACACTACGGCAACGTTTTATGCGTGCTATAGATTCTGTCGCTGTTGGTGCATGTATTATTTGCGTCTGCCAAGATGTAAATCCAATTGCTGAGATTGAATTGATTGCTATGACAATGCAAGCTCCATTGGTGACTATAAATCTTGGTGTTAAACTGCGCCAAAGACCAAAACCAGAGGTTTTTGCCGAAAAGTTTAAGTCTGCCATGCATGGAGGGGTTTGGTTTGTCGTCTTGAATGCACATAAGTCTATTGGTACTTGTCGTGTGCTTGAAGAACTTTTAAAGGATGCTGAATCTCGTAATTATGAAGGGTTTAACCCTGCTTCAAGAATTATTATCTGTTTGGAACCACATCCACATTTTCCACGTTTTCTTATAAAAAGAGCAGAGGTATTAAAGGTACAATGTGCGATATCATCATTATCATCAGCATCACAGTCATCATTTTCCCTTGCAACGTCAGTCTCTCGGAATCGACTTGTAACGGCGGAATCGTGGTGTTCACGGCGGAGTTCTAATCTTAGCATGGGTGGATTTTCTTCTTTAAGTGCTGGTGGTGGAACCCCTATTGCTGGCGATAAGAAACGTAAGGTACGCATTAATGCCACTGTGGATGTAGTAGACATTGCCCCACGTGAGGTTGTTGCCCCTCCGCGTGAGCGATCTTTTCATGTCAGTGGTAGTGTCGCACTTCGAACTGCCTTTGCTGGTATAGCTGGTGATAAATTTCTTTGTGTGGCCTCTGCTGGTGAAAAGGGACGATTTGCCGTGGGATCATCCATGGGAAATGTTTACTTTGTGGATGAACTTGGAAATTCCCTCATGCAAGCCCATGCCCATGATACCTCTATATGGGATCTCAGCTTTAGTGATAAGTTCCACTTTGCCACCGGCTGCGAGGATGGCAGTTGTATTGAGTGGTCCTTTGACTCTGGCGGCACAGATAGTGCCGTTCTTGTTCCAACCACATTAACATCACTCGGTAGTGATGCCTACAGTGTTACTTATGTGTATGGCTCTAAACCATCTCCGCTGCTTATTGGTGGATTAAGTCACACACTCTTACTGAGATCCACAGATGGAACGGCGAATAATATAGAAATCTCATCTAATGCACAAGTAATGGATACATTCCCAAGTGGTCCAGTGGTGCTTGTGGGGGGAAGTGATGGTTCTGTAACGGCCATTGATACAATGACAGCGACAGCTCTAACAAGATTTAAGGAACATGCAAGGAAATTACCAGCACTTACAATACGCAATAATAACCACTTCTTCACAGGCTCTTTTGACAGTAAGATTCTTTCTTGGGATTATCGAGCCCCACAGCAGATAACAGGGGAAGTAAACGTTGGTAATACACCCACAGCATCACCTATGCATACACTTAAACTGAAAAACTACGTTACTGGGCTTCACGTGGATGATGTTCATTTGGCAGCAAGTGTTGGTGAGAACTTATATTTGTGGGATGTACGCAAACTAAGTGAGGTACTGGGCGGTTATCCACAAGCCTGGAAAGGACTCACACGCGGCTTACAAGTAAGCAGTGCTGCTCAATGCGTAGTGACCGCCTCGCAGGATGGCCATGTACGTTTCTGGAGTTTTGTGTAGAGTAAAAGGATCCAAAGGAAATAAAATAAATAAATAAATAAATAAATAAATAAAAAACACAACAACAACAACAAAAATGAAAATAATAAAGATTAGAACTGTGGTGTGTATGTGTGTGGGGTGGCGATGACTGCGCGTGCGGGTGTGTACCCATGTGTACTAGTTTGGCTGCAGAGATGATTCTTCATAAGCGAGAAGGACACATAAACACCACCATCATCATCATCATTACATTCGGTTCTTATTCATGCAATGTGTGGTAATAGTGAGAGGAGAAGAAGGCCAAACGTAAAAAAAAAAGAAAAAATAAACAAAACAGAAAAGCAAAAAAAAAAACAAACAAATAAAAAAAACACACACCAAAAACAGCAATAACAGAAAATCTATAGTAATTGTATTAACAATGGCAGAAAAAATGTTCTGATAACTTGAATCTGAGTGGAATTCTGCATTTGCTATATCTCTTTCTCCTATTCTACGGTATCTGTAGATGTCATTTTTTTTTTTTTTTTCTCTCTCTCTTTCCTGCGTCCTCTTTTTTTTTAAAAATTTATTTTTCGCCTCTCAAACAGACTTCCCCTCTTTTTTTTTCTCCTTATATCTTTCTTTTTTTTTGCTTTTGCTTTTACATAAAATATGTTACTTTTCTCTTGCTTTTCTATTTGGGACATGTCTTTTTTTTATCTCTTTTTTTGATCTGACATGATCCTTCAGCTATTCCTCTCACTTCTGTTTTTCTGCACTACATCAATTGGGCTGCAGCGAAAGCGAAAAGAATTACACACAAAAACAAATGTAGAATGTTTGATGTACATGTTACATGAGTGTATATATATACAGAGAGAAAGAGGGAGAGAGAGAAAAGAGAGAAAGAGTCATGTGAACACACAGAGGTATGTGTATGCGTTTATGTACGTATGTGTCTATAGAAATGATCACGAAAAAAAGAAAAAATAAATAAAAACACGATATAAGGGATAAGAAGTGAAACCATGGGACGAAAGTATATATATATATATATATATATATATATGGTTTCAATAAAAAGCATGAGATTGATCCATACTTTATACCTGTTTTTTTTTTTTTTATTTATTTCCCCCCGTCTCTCCTTCTTTCACTCAGCCACTCCTTAGAGCAGTGTGGGTATGGGCCTCTATTCACATACAGACACCGCACAGTAATATATATATATATATATATGTGGGGTACTGAGAAAAGAAATGTAAAGTGAGGCGAGAAGCAGAAAAGAGAAAAGTATGTGAAAGTACGTTCATTACTGTGAACAACAACAAGAATGAATGACATTCAATGAAAATTAGAAATAAAAAGAAAAAAGAAAGAAAAGGTTGCGTTACAGCAAAATTGTCATGAGCATTAATGATCCTTACCGATAAATAACAATACAGAAAAGAAAAGAAGAAAAGCATCGAACGTTTTTTTTTTTTTTTAAGTGGAAAGCGAGAGAGTTTTTTTAGCGCGACGTTATCTTCAAATGAGAAGAAAATGAAAATCTTCATGTGAAAAGAAGAAAGAAAAGCGCAAAAATTATGTTTAAGAAATAGTTCTTGTGCCGTTTGATTTTTCATATAATATGTTTGTAATTCTTTTCTTTTTTTCTTCTTATTTTATTAACGTTTCACCCATCTCAGTTATCTTCACTTTCTTCAAAAACACATCTGCGGAAGCAAAAGAAAAAAAAAAAAATGAATGGAAGGCCATCAATTCTTTTTGTGTTAATGTTTTTTTTCCCCCTTATCTTTTTTAATTCTCTTTCTTTTTCTTTTTGTCTTCATCTTCTATTAGGCTTCTTTTTTCTTTTTTTAATCCTTGGAGCGTATCAGCTACTGCAATAGCGCTGATCAAGAAGGAAAAAAGAAAAGAATTATATAGAGTCATATATATATATATATATATATATATATTATGCATGACAGCATTACCGGAATCACTGCAGGTTAATGATCATCTCGAACTCTTTCTGAAGAATAAAACTGCGGCTGTGGCTGGAGATGAAAGAGAAGTGGAGGTTGGATCTGCTTATTGTGATCTCTCAACGGAGACACAAACACTATCGCATCTCTTTGATAGACTTATGGAGAAATTAAATGAAACACGACGGGAATGCCGTGCGGATCGCATTGCCCTCACCAGAGAGGTGGAGACACAACTGCGCGATATTCGCACATCTGCTGTGACCACTCGAAGTCAACAGGAACAACTGCAGCGGGAGATGCGGGCACTGCAGGAGAAACTGCAGAACGCCGCTCTTCAACGGGCCTCCACTATTCGCAGCAGCACCGATCGCCTCGCTGTGCACACACTGGCGAAGACATCGCAACAACTCCGCCGGGATGCGCAGCAGGCACTCAGTGCGGTGGAGTTGTTGCGGACCGCCGTCTTTCACGACCGCCTCACGCGGGAGGAGCGGCAGAAGTGTGAGGACGAAGAGGACGCGGAGATGGAATTGCGGCTGCAGCACACAGAGACAACCACCGCAGCCCTCCAACGCAATTTACGCCGATTGCACGCGGAGAATCAACAACTCACACGACTGCTGCAGTCCATCGTGGGAGCCGTGCGGGGGCTGGAGCCGCAATTGGCCCAACAACAGCGGCAAGTGGAGGAGACAAGAGAGGCATTTCATCGACTGCGGGCGGCCCACACACGACTGGAGG
Source organism: Trypanosoma theileri (assembly GCF_002087225.1). Lineage (NCBI taxonomy): Eukaryota > Euglenozoa > Kinetoplastea > Trypanosomatida > Trypanosomatidae > Trypanosoma > Trypanosoma theileri. The sequence goes on from NW_021639847.1 coordinate 139,082, forward strand.
GAACAATGGAATCGCTAATACACCACACTGAACAGTATAAGGCCTCACACGATGCGGTCCTGCGCCGATTGGAGAAAAGTGTGAAGGAGTTGGAGCAGCAAGTGAAAAAACAACAACAACAACAACAAGAGGAGGAAGAGCGGTATAGGTATGGTGAAGGAAAAAGGATGAATCTTATCACTGGTAATGTGAGTAACAGTAGCATTAGCAACAGTGCCAATAAGAAGAAGAATATGAATCCTAACAATGACCGCATTGAAGGAGGGATAATAAATGAGAGTAGAATGTGGCAGCAGAATAACTCTGGAGTGATGAATAATGAGAGTACAAACCGTCCGTTGCAACAACGTTTAGAACTTTTCTACAGAATTTACAACCCAGATAAGATTCCCTCTATTGCGACTATTATCGAAGAATATATGGGGGCTGAGGAGGAACTCATGGCAGCACTTGAAGTGCACTATGATGCTTTTGGTTTTTTTTCACATTACTAGACACGACCACAAAAGTATCAATCATCAGTGTTGATGATATCTTTCAATACAATACGCAGGACACATGATAAGTATGTGCGTCTTTGTGCAAGGAAGAAAAAGAAAAAGAAAAGAAAGACAAAAGTATCATTGTATTTTATTATTATTATTTTTTATTTTTGGTATATTTCGTTGACTCTTGTCTTTTCGTTTGTGTTTTCTCTTGTTTTTTTTTTCTTTTTATTACTCTTTGCGTCCATATCACCTTTTTTTTCTTTATTTTCTCGTTCACTTCTAGTTTTTTTCTTGTTTTTTTTCTACTAAACCCCTTAGGCAAAGCACATACCCTTATCTATATCTATCTACATCTATACATCTAATATATCTATATATCTCTATATCTATATATATAAAAAAGAAGGTAAAAGAAGAAATGACCAATGAAGACGTTATGCCGCGTGTAATTGTCTTTGACCTTGACGGCACGCTGTGGTCACCGGAGATGTATCAACTCTGGGGAGGTGGCGGCAGTCCCTTTCGGATAGATACAAACGGTAAAGAAAAAAACCACAGCCACAGCAGTGCTGCTATTGATAAGGCTGGTACGACGGTAAGCCTTATTGGTGAAACTCGCACACTGCTGCAAGAGTTACTAACAGATCCGAAATGGCGCAATACATATTTGGCTGTTTCTTCCACTTGTGATGAACCGCGATGGGCAATGGAGTTACTGCATCTCTTTAAGTTTACAGATAGGGCGGGGAACCAGGTACCGATGCTCTCACTATTTGGGGATCTTGTGGAAATCTACTCTGCGAACAAGGCACAACATCATCGGACTATATTGAAAAAGGTGCAGAAACTAGATCCCAGTATTAAGGATGACTTCTCACAGTTTATCTTCTTTGATAATCAGACAAACAATATTGAAAGTGTTCGTAGTATTGGAGTCTCGAGTGTGTACTGCCCAAGTGGTCTCGTGGGTGGAGTCTTCGAGAGAGGGATTAAAGAATGGCGAGAGAAGCAGAAGAAATCTACTCTGTGATGACCTTTTCTTTTTCTGCATTACCCAACCCCCATCTCTTAAACTTTATGCTACCATTGTTGTTTTTTCATCTCTCTTTTTTTACTCCTATAACCATAAAAAAAAATATTCGCTCGTAGGTCCCTGATATCCACAAACCTTTTTTTATTCTAATAATTCTTGTTTTTTTTTCTTTTTCTTTTTTTTTATGACTGAAGAGATGCCTCTTCTTTTTCTGACACCTTAAACGCCGAGATTTTTTACTTGTTCTTGTAATAATATCTATTATCTCTCCTCCTCTTCCTTTTTTCTTTTCAACTTGCGGGGCTCTTGTGTTCAGTTTACCAAAAAAAAAAAAAAAACAAAGAAGTAATACAGGAGCAACAAGAAGGACAACAAACAAACAAAATATCAGCGGAATCAAAAAGAAAAGAAAAAAAATACACATAGATTAACAAGACACAGGTGTGGGTGACACCGGCGTCACTGGACCATTATTGAAGAGGTAATGGGACGCTTCCTATTATGTGTGGAAAGTGATGTACGTGAGGTGAATAGTCTTCTTGCATTTCACAACGTCCATCCGCAGGTCCGTGCAGATGTGCAACGGCGTCTACAGCGACTAGTCTACCGCGTGTACGAACACGTGGGAACTCTCGAGCCCGGCTACGGTGAATCCCCACACGATATCTGCGCTGCCATTGTTCGGGATGTCGTGCATAACACTGTGCAGAATGTCATTCCGCTGGTGGAACTCGCAGCGGAGGAGCGAAACGCCGCGGCGCTGCAACAACGCACAAGAGATTTAGCGGAGGAACTGCGAGTGAGTAAAAAGCGGTGTGAGGAACTGCAGGATTCCTTCGCACGATTCCGCAAAGCACATGATTATATGTTGTGTTGTTACTTCCGAGAGGTGTTGTTGCTGCGGTATCAGTTGCGTGAGGCCGTGGCCAAGCGGCGAGCCTCGCAGGCCCGCCTGCAAATATCGCAATTAATACAACCCGCCGCGGCCGCGCGGAAGGCCTCATTGGCCATGCGTGAACCGAAGATTGTGGAGATGGTGGAGGGTGCGGCCGCGGCCTCAACGCTGCTGGCTACATCCGAGTCCGACTCGCTAAAGGAGGGAGGGGCCTCGTCTGGGAGTTCTCCCGTTATTGCTGTTGTGGCCGCTGTTCATCCTGCCGCCGCCGCTGCAGCTGCTGCTGCTGCTGCTGGGAATAATACAAATGTGAATACGACGACTGGCACCAGTGGTACAATAATAACGACTCCTACTCCTACGCCTACGACGATAATGGCAACAACAACAACGACGACAACAACGACAACAACAACAATGACGACAAATGCTACGGTTACGATACCACAAGCAGCACCTGTATCACATTTTTCAGTGGTGAATGAAGCGGCAGGAGTAGGAACCGTTGTAGCCATATCAGGTGTATCCGCCACTTCAGCCGGTTCAGGCAATTCAGCTGTATCCACCATTGGAGGAAAGGCAGTGATTACAACAATACAAGCAACAGAAGGAGAAAAGGGAGGTAAAAGAGAAAAGTTGCGTTCTGTAAAGACGGTTGGAACACAAACTGCTAATAGTATAGGGGATGAAAGTGTGGATGCTATATTTGACTATGAAGATTACGTACGACAGTTGCAATTGCGTAAAAGTCGTCAGAGAGATCCTGGATCATCTGAAGGTGGTTACTTAATGACAGCTGATATGGCGGCCTTGGAAAAACGTCGTCGAGAAGAGTTGTCTGGTCTTCGCTATAAGCAAAAACAAATGCAGCGTGAGCAAGAGTCTGCAATTGCGTCATTGAAAGCCAAATTACGAGAGACTGAGAGATCTAGTGGCTCTGCATCAAAGTTTACCGCAACACTTCGACCTATTAAGGAAGAGTTATTAGATGAACTCGGTGTGATCTTTCGTGGTATGCGGCGAATGCGAGAACAACATTATGAAGATATGACACTTTTGAAAGAAGCCGTACGGGTTATACAGGTGCGTGTGGATCAGCTATTGTTGTTTCTCACTCTCTACGCGGATGAAGTGGGAAGTATTGCGGCCCAACTCGGAACAGAGGAGGGAGAATTGGAAGGTAGTAGAACAGCTGCACCTTTTGCAGAGGATGATCCCTGTTATCGGCGTGTTGTTCTTGACTTCTTTGCCATTCCATCACTGACATCAAGAGCATCATCCTCAGTAGCAACAAATGATTCGGGTGCCACACAATCCACATCCGCAAGATCACCAGTACCCTCAGCAAGGGAATCACTTTCAGCATCCATACGAGAATTTGCTGCTATTAACGTGGATGAAAACACAGAAGATCAAACAAAAAAGAAAAAGAAAAGTAAGAGTAAAAGTGGTAGCAATAAAACTGGGGCTGGTGAGAATGGGACTGGTACTATTCCTAACGCAAATTCTCATCTTGTCTTTGGTAATGATACTCCTTCTGATGCACGACGTTATTGGTCAAAGAATGCTGTTACTATACAAGCCACACAAGCTTTCGCCGCACTTCAGGCAGCTGCCCTTAAACTACGTAGCAACAAATCTTTATGGCTACAACAACAACAACAACAACAACAACAACAACAACAACGACGAAAAACAGATGCCTTGCGCACCTCCGCAGTAGAGTTTGCCTCCGTTACCAGTGGACAGCTCTCGAACACGTTTGAGAGCATCAGTAGTATCTTTGACGAGAACGATGTAGATATGTTTACATCTCGCTCACGTGAAGAAATATTGCGTACACTTGTGCAGCTACGTATGAAGCGTATTGCCGCTCGTGCACGCTATCGCACACAACTTCGTCTTCTCAAAAGGGCCGCAGAAAACGGACAAGATACCGCTAGTATGCAAGATATACTATATCAAGCATGGCAACATGAAAAGAAGGTAGAAACTATTACCCGCGTAATAGATAGGCTACTAAGTCTCTTGGGTCATTCTCAAGGAGTAACAAGTGAAAGACACACATTCTTTACGAAAAATCTCGGTCTATCTCCATATCTAAATGATCCATTCCAAACGCGTAGTAGTGAAGATGATGTAGTGTATGTGCCTGTTCCGGTGAAAGCAGAACACGCAGGTGAATTATGTGCTACACTAGCCTCTAATCAACCTGGTCACGTTGTATTTAATGGTGAAATCATTCCCATTGCCAGTGTTATGTATGATAATCGTTCTGGTGTTCTTCTTAGAGGAAGATCAGCGGGATCGACGAGAACAGAAAGACAAGGAGGCCGGCGTCGTTTAGTTCCTTTTCACGGTACCGTAATTGATTACTATCGTGGGGTACAACTAGGACGTCCATTACATGATCATCAAGGACCATTCTCTGTTATATGGGACCCAGAAGTGGAATCCTTTCTTCTTGGAGAAGATGGAAATGCCGCGCGAAAGGCCATACTACAACAACAAGAAGAAAGACGCCAACGAAATATTCATCTAACGACGATTTTAATGCCTGCCCCATTACCAGAGACCGAAGAGAGTGAACCTCCTCTTATGCAAATGGCCCCATCTACAGTAGTGGCTCCACGCAGACCCCCACAGGAGATGCGGCCGCCAAGCCCAACAGCAGTGATGTTCACAGAAACAACACCAGCCATTCTCACTTGTGGTCCTCCACCGTCCGCTCGACTACCACCATGCGCTTCTTCAGCAGCAACCACTACAACTACCACAGCGAGTAAAGATCGCCAGGTCCGTCTTGCGGTGATTCAGCCAAAGAAGGAAGATATGGATTTGATGCGTATTGAGTCTTTATCAGCACGACGGGCTGCGGGTGGGGCAGTGAATGTCATTCCCACCGCAATGCCACCCGTTAAACGTGTTACTGTCACAGCCACCAGCAATACCACAACGGCATTATCACGTCTTAAGAATAAACAGCACAAACAACGCCAGCAACAACAAAAGAAGGAACAACAACAATCCCAACAACAAAAAGTGGGAGGGGCACAAGAAAAAGAACTTCCAGTGTTACATTGGCCTCCCTATGGTGGAGAGTCAACACCTATGGCGGGTGAACGTCTCATGCGAATGCGCTTTCCGCGCTTTATCCCAGTTTCACCATCACACTCTGAGTAAGAGAGAGAGAGAGAGACAAGAAGGCATCAGTGTGGTATTTCGTGCAGAAAGAATTAAAAAAAGTCAGTTTATTACCAAATACATACACGTGGGAATTTTCCGTTCAAAAAAAAAAAATAAAAATAAAATAAAAAAAAATGGAATCCCTTTGAAGTTTATTTTAGAAAAAAAAAAATGAATGTACGACTCTATAGCCGGTGATAGTTTGTATATGAATTCTTATTCTATTTTCCCTTTTTTCCCACTTGCTTCTATACAATATTTTATCATTTTTTTTTTTTTGGATGTACACAAGAAGGAAAAGCTACACAATTGGGAGGGAAAAGAGAGTTACAGTGTGGGGACGTGTCAAAAGACACGATGATGTTCATACCATTTTCAGTTGTGTACTGTCCTAGATACCGAGTTTCAACGACTTTTTTTTTCCTTTTTCTTTTTTAATTTTTGGAGAATTTGGAAAGGGGAAAAAAAAGAAGTATTGGAAAGTATATATATATATATTGACGTCTGCTATACAAACTGATATAAATAATTAAATATATAAATATATAGAGTTACACAATTATATCAGATTGGGGATGCAAATGTATTTTTTTTTTCTCTTTCATTTCTCACCTTTTTTTTTTCTTTAAATTCTCTTAAGTGAAGTTTACGTGTCTCTGTGTGTATATATTTGTCGGATCTCCTGTGGCTTACCTCGTTGCCTTTGAAAGAGGCAAGAAGAACAAAACAAAAGAAAAAAATAGAGACACATATATATATATATATATATATATATATATATATATATACAAACAAAGAAAAAAGAAAAAAAAGAAAGAAATTGATGTTTGCTAGTAAACCCCTCACCGTAGCGGAGGCGGAGCGGGTGTGTCGCTGGTACTTCCGCGCTGGTTTCGCCGGTCTGCCGTTGTTGTGGTTTGCGGTGTGGCTTTCCTTCCGCCGCCGTGCGGAGTCGAGTGCTGTGATTGCGTGGTACACCACCACTTCGCTGTGGCTGAGCATTATCGCCGGCCTGCTGTTGATTGCATGGTACGTGGGGGCATTGCTGCTGTTGCCGAGATCGAGTGCACTCTTTGTGATTCCACCCTTCTCGGATGTCTGGCAGTCCGGCTACTATGCGGTTTCAACACCACGATGATATTGCTGGTCATACATTTTCTTTATTTTATTTTTTTCTTTTCTTTATATGTGTTGAGGTGGTGTAGTTATCATCATGAGTGGGTGGGAGATGTGTCTTGTACAATCGAAGATCTGTGTAGTATACTTCTTTCTTCATGGATTACCAATGGGAGATGTTTGTTATTGTGTTTCCTTTTTTTTTTTTAAAAAAAAAACTATCCCTATATATATGTATATATGTATAGAGAGATATACATCTATATATACATTCTTTCTTTTTCTTTTTTTTTTTTTATTTTTCTTTCTTTAGAAAAAGAACCTTTTTTTTTATTTTATTCTTCCTTTGTTAACACAGAGTCATCAATACAATATATTTACATAGAGCAATCTGAAAGAGGTTGGACGCGTCCTCGCTTGTAGAGTATCTCGAACGGTAAAAAAGAAAAGGGAAAGAAAATCCCCATACTGAAGTGAGGCAATTGCTAAGCAGGCAGACAACAGAGAGAAAGAGGAAATCAAGGTAACCTCACACGACGAATAGAGTGAAAAGAACGATAACACAATCGTACGTGGAATTCTCATAACGATTGAAAAACAAAAACAAAAAAACAAACAAACAGCCAGGGAAACCATAGTCACAGATTTCAAGGCGAAAACAAAATAAAAAGAGACAGAGAAAAGGGGGAAAACTTCTGGCTTCTCAGCCTATTTGATAGAGGGATACACAAATATAAGCAACACACACCCACATACAGTTGCACCAAGAGGGAGAAAGAACCTTCTTTCCCCATTAGTTTTTTTTTTCTTTTTCTTTTTTTCTTTAGGTTATCATTATTATCATCACTGGTTGACGTGTTTTTTTGAAAGCTTGCGATAAGAATGGCAAAGCCTTACTTTTTGGAACTACAGATTTATGGGTTTTGGTAAACCAAATTCTATTTCTTTTATCTTTACAGTCTGCCTAACAGTAAGTTTCTGAAAAAAGTAAGTTTACAAGGAAGGAAAATGTTGAGTACGACTCGTCCCTCTTATTCATCAGTAGAATGGAGGACATGCACACAAGCATTCAAAGACTTTGTGTGCCACAACGGACCAACAGCGTTTACATTTGAAATGCGACCATCGCACGCTCCCCATTTAACTTATACCGTCGAAGGTATGTTAACCTTAGAACATGATGCACTCAAGATACGTACAGGGGAGGATCACTGTTTGGACTGGGAAAATTTGCGTACCTCCATAATTAGGTTTCACATGCCGCGAAACCAAGATTTTCTACAGGCCTTTGAAGCAGCACGAGCGCAATTCAGTGCCGAATGGGCATTACTGGAGGAGACAGAGTCATTATTATGCCAGCAGTACGAGGGCATGCGTGCCCAGTTACAGGACCACACCTTCCGGGTCCAGCAGGATGCAAACATGCAAATCCAGCAAATGCAACAACAAATGGCCCAGTTGTATCAAGAAGCCGCAGCTGGCAAAGCGTACCAGCAAGAGTTGGAGACGCATATCAATCAACTCCGGGCAGAATTGCAACAGAAAGACGCACAAATCATGCAAACTCAGTCGCACCTGGCGTCCGCGATCGAACAATCACAACACCAAGGACAACAGAATGGTTCTGGAGAAATCCAAAGTCCCGCACCTCAGATTCCCCGACAACACGACACCACT
>NW_021639847.1:150932-156194 GCF_002087225.1 Trypanosoma theileri
TGAAAGCTTGCGATAAGAATGGCAAAGCCTTACTTTTTGGAACTACAGATTTATGGGTTTTGGTAAACCAAATTCTATTTCTTTTATCTTTACAGTCTGCCTAACAGTAAGTTTCTGAAAAGCCCACCCAACCCAACCCACTCCGCCCCGAGCGGGAAGCGGGATAAAAGGGCTTCTCAGCACTTCCATTTCGTTAGTTTCTGTTATGTATTAGCAATCATCATCGGGAAAAGATTTGATAGAGATATGTAAATAATGCATCAAAACTTGTTTGAACAATCATGGAAACAAAATATTTTTCTCTTGTGTTTTATTTCTTTAAAGAGGGAGTAAGGCTAGGGTATTCGTATTTGACTTTCACATCATCTCAGTTTTACAAATGTATGCAATAGGAAGACGGAGCCCGGCAGTCGCCCAATTTCCATCTCTCTGCTCACTTTCTGCGGATGCGGAGACGAATGCCCCATCTAGCGAGACTAGTTTTAACCAAACACAAACCGTGGAGGATCGCTTTATTGGTGTAGCCAACTACAGAGAGTTTCTTCATGATCCACAACATCTGCATATACATAGTACAGACAGTTTAACAGAATTACGCTATCGAAAGACACTGGAATCTCGAATGGGTCTTGGTGGTGGTGGTCTTATGTTTTTTCATGTCAACGATAATGTGAATAATCCACTATACCGAGATACGGAATATACGGAGGGATACGTTATCTGTCATGATGCTTTAAACCCAATGGAGGACTCTGCAGAGATAGATAATCAACACATACAACCACAATCACAACAACGTCAACAACAACACTACCCGGAAGAGTTAGGGGATCAACACATTGTTGGGAGTACTATGATGATGATGATGAATGATTTACAGGATGGATTTCACACCCCACCATCTTCACCAATGCGAAGATGTCGTGAATATCCTTTAATAGAATCAACCAAAGTTTTGGAAAATACAACTATAAACTCTCCAATAAATCCCATGATGGGAGCTCGCTCAGAAGTACGTGATGGGTATCATACCCCACTACCACACTCAAGAGTAATGGGAGTTACTACTCCAGTCAGTCGATCTCCTGGTACATATGGGGAGACGAATAGTACTCCAGGCGATCGCTCTTTCCGTGGTGATAATAACTGGAGAACTCCAATTCCACTAACGGCAACAACAACAACAACAACAATAACTGGTGGTTTTCCTACTCCTATATATGGCTCCAAATGCAATGATACGACCAGTAATTATACAGCAACCCCAAATCCAGGACGTCCCACATCTGCACTTTTAGTTCCCTCACCACAACTTCGTACACCTGTTAAACATGAGAATGATTTGTTGGGTACACCTTCTACAGGTGTTCATGGTAATAATGTTTCTCTCTCTCTTAATGGGAGTCCAGTTCCACGGCGGAGTGTATTGTACTCACGCCACACAACCCCTCGCCGTAGAACTGAAACATGTCATTGTGTGCTTAATGCAGAAGGATTATCCCTCACGGATGTGAAGGGACGACCAAACTTCAGTCCACTTTGTTGGGGTTATCTGGGTGCTATTATTGCTCTCACGAATAGTGTTTACCTTTGGCGAGAACAAAAAGGCGCAGTGACGCTCTTTCTGGCCCCACCACCATTTGGTTTTGTGAGTGCTGTCTCTGCCTCACGACACCCAACCGATACGGATGATGTCTACACGGCTATTGGATTAACCACTGGAATGACAGTGATTATTAGACATCATGTAGAGAGTGTGGGACTCACAAGAGAAACAAGACGATTTTCAGAGGTTGATTTCTCATTTGAGAAATCCGAACGAGCTGTATTTAGAGATTATGCCTCTCATATTAGTACACTACAAATCCTTGGACACCAACTCTATAGTGGTTTTATGAATGGTATATTCACCGTGCGTAATCTTCGTGATGGTTCACTACTCTGGCAGATTTCTCCATTCTCACAGTCGATTGAAAAACCATCTAATTACTCACGTATACCAGACTGTGTGGTGGATGTTGGGGCACCTATTTATAAAGCGGAGGTAACACCAGATGGAGAACATATTGCTGTTGGGACAAGTGATAGTCTCTTTGTATATCATAGTAGTTGTATTGGTCGAGAAAACCGAAAAAAGCGACGAGTTGTATTAACAAACTCCAATCGACCTGTACGTGCATTTTGTTGGTGGGGTTTCCCATATAATTGTGTGGGTAATGCTGCAATGGATTTTCATTCAACTTCCACTACAACTACAACCACCACTGCTACAACTCCCATTACTAGTAGTAGTAGTAGTAGTAGTACTGTTCCAAACGCCTCTGGTAGTACTATCAATGGGAGTGGAAGACAATGTTTTTTACAAACGGTATTGATTTATAGTGGTGGTGTAGATGGATCTATTCTCTCCGTTTACTCCGTTGGTGGTCGATCAGACAAGGCGACGTGTCGCTTCTCAGCACCTATTCTCAGCATCCTCAGCAGTGAAACCTCAGAAGAGATTTTGGTTTCCCTTGATACCCCAAACGTGGAGGCCGCAGGCGGTGTACATACAAACAATACACATCATATAAATAACACGATTGTGAATACGGAAGAGGCCCCACTGGGGGATACTGGCGGTGATGGACTCCGCGTGGACAACAACTGGAACTCCTACGATCCCTCTAGTGATGATGAGAGCCCGCAGCAGGTATTATATGTGGATCAGCATCACCCAGTGGATACAATGGCACGAAATAGCAGAAATGACCAATACCACCCACACGGCGGTGGGAATAGACAATTTCATACACTCTCGGGATTGCGATTTGCCTTTGGCACTGATATGATAACACCAACAACTATTACTACTACAACTACAACTACTAATACTAATACTAATACTACTGCACGTCCACCAATGCCACGATTGGATGCCTCACGTGGATCCACACAGGGGAAAGAGTTGTTGTTGATATTACGATTGAAGAACGGTGGAGACACACTGGAGCGGCTTAATGGGTTTACCGGTACGTTGAAGGCATCGCAGTACATGGCACTCTCACCAGACAACTCACTGCTGTTCACTACAGGGAGTGAAATGAAAATGCGGCTTTGGCGCGCTTTTAAGGCGAGAACCACAGAGAATGTAGCGCAGTGCGAGATGCGTTAATATCGCTTCCTCAGATCGACACAATCCCCCATCTTATGTATACACAGAGAGAGAGAGAGAGATAAGGAGGAAAAAGAAGGGGATTAACAATAGAAAAGCGATGGGATGGAGTGGTATATATATATATATATATATATAGGTCTCTGCATATGATGGCGAAAATAAGTGTTGGGTGAAAAAATGGATCCCTAAGAGAGAGAGAAAAAAATGACCAAATGAATTTTAATAAGAAGAGGGAGTTTGTGGGGTCAATAGTCACAAAAAAAAAATAAAAGACCCCAAAGTTATTTGCAATATTCTAGAGTATTTGAGGAAGAAAGTAGAAATATGGAAGTGAGAGTTGTTGTTTCTCCTTTTCTTTTTCTTCTGAATGTGGGCTAACGAAAAAGTAGTATCAAGTAACAAGTAGGAGAAGAATATATTATTTAAACAATTACAATTACAGAGAACATTGCGTTATATATATAATATTTTAATATTTGTACGTATGTTTTTTATTTATTTATTCCCCCTATATTCTTTTTAGTTTGTACTCATTGACTGTATTTTGCACACAGTCATAAAACATTTTCTTTTTCTTTTCCCCTCTACACCCCCTCCATGTTTATATATATATATAAACATATTTTTTTTTTAACCACGAAATTGGTGTTATGACTATTGTTATTATTATTATTATTATTACCGTCTCTCAGGCTCATCCTGGGGGTGAAGTCATGATGAAAGGAAGAGAAATAGTAAAGAGTGAGTGAAATGTGTAATATGGTGTGAATATCCAGCATTAATTGGTCTATATATATATATATATATATATATATATATATACACTTACACACACACACGTACCAACATCAAACAAGAAGAGAAAAAGGAAAGGGACAGGTCCCTTACACAGATATAATCATAGAGTAATAGGAAAGAACGGCAAAAAAAAAAAAAAAACAATAAATAAAAAAGAAAAAAAAATGTACATGAAAAGTGAGTTCGTTAATATGAGAGTGAGTGTGAAGGAGAGAAATAGCAATGAGAAGGACAACATTAACTGAAAAGATTTAAATATAAAAAAAAAAAAAGTGGCGAATTAATATACCTCATTTTAAGCCTATGAAGAGAGAGAGAGAAAAGACAAATTTACAAAAAAGTGATATTTTTTTTAAAAAAAAAAAGAAAAAAGAAAGAATACCAAACATCATCTGTATATCTATGTTTGTTATTCTTTTTTTCTTTTTTTTTTTCTCAATAAGAGACGTGATGAGTTTCTTTACAAACACCTCACCATTTATTAAGAGAATAGAGAAAAAAAAAAAGGCGATTATAATAAGGGGGTGATGGTGATATGAAGAAGTAAAAGGAAATATATATATATATATATATAAATAAAAACAAAAAGGGAAAGAATACAGTAAAACTGGTAATTAATGAAGGTGGAATAACTAGAATAAAAAGTGATGAAAGAGATGAATAAAAAGAAAAAAGTAAACAAAAAAAAAGGTAGGAAGCATAATAATAAAGGGAAAGCAATTATTATTATTATTATTATTATTATTATTATTATAAGAAGAAAATTATAATCAGAGTAAAGGGTTTCTGCTTGTAAAGAAAATCCTTCTTCTGTGATTTTGTTCTTTTTTTTCCCCTTTTTTTCTTCTTTTTGTTTATATTAATTATCACTGGCCTCCACGGACTGATGAGTGGGGGTTATTTCGTACTCTTTAAAAAGGAAATTTTTTTTTTTTTTTTTGGCTGTGGCGATAAATATAATTGTTTATTTTTTATTATTATTATTACTATTATTAGTATTAGTATTATTTGACTACTAATTTTCTATTTCTGTTGTCTTTGTGTGATGGACACAACCGGGCACAGACCACCGTTGTTTTTATTTTTATTAACTTGCCGTATTTTTATTTATTTATTTACTTATTGAACGATTTGCCAGATCCAGCGGATAATAATAATAATAGGCCTGAGCGAACTGAGCGTATCCTAGTTTATATATATATATATTGGGGGAAATGGGGATATAGAGAATTAAAATAGTCGTGTGTGTTTATATACACGCGCTTAAATAATATATATATATATATATATATATATATATATATATA
>NW_021639847.1:157058-171583 GCF_002087225.1 Trypanosoma theileri
TATATATATATATATATACATAGAGAATGAATGCATGAATGAGTGAAAAAGAAAATAAAAAGGGAAAATGAACAGAAAAAGATGAAATAGATAAATGAGATCTGCATGTGAAGAATGGACATTAGTGTTTTCTTTACAACAGTAACCATTTAAACTCTCTTTTTTTTTTTCTCTCTCTCTCTCTCTCTCTCTCTCTATCTTTTCTCTCTCTTAGTAACAAATGTATACAGGTAGGATGAATGGCAATAGTGACTATCGAAGAGCCTCTCACGAAACACCAACACGGCTCCAACATCTACACAACCGCCAACAACACTATCATCCGAGAGAAAAACAACAACAAAGAGAAAGAGAAAGAGAATGTGAAAAGTCAAATGGCATCTTTTCTCTTCTTTCCTATCGTCCTGTTACCTCCGATCGGCATTCCACTATAAAGAGATTGGATTCTCCCAGGGGAAATGCCCTTCAACATCTTGTGCTCTCTCCACTGCACACACCGCGAGAGGGAATACCTCAACAAACAGTAAAACGATCCCTTTTGGGAACTTCTTCTTCTTCTTACTCTTCTTTTTCCCAGCGCTTATCGGAATTATCATCACCTCTCTCTGTTCCTCCCACACTACAACGACAATCCCATAAATCAACACAACAGCAGAAGTCTCTTATTTCTTCACTTCCTCCTCATACAACTACTCTCACAGTGAATACCAATGGCAATAACAGGAATTGTGTAGTACCCATATCCAAACAACAACCATGTACAGTATCTTTACTGTATTCTTCTTACATGGCAGCAGATCTCATGGACTGGAAAATGAAAAGACGTCATGATGATATTGGCGCAATGGTGGAATTATTATCACTTCTAATGGATAGGGAAAAAGAAAATCGTCTTTTTATTTTACAAGAAGAAGCTGAAAGACGTAGAACTCTTCAATTCATTGAAATGGATGAGAGAGGAGCTGCATCTTTTTACTCTAATGCCCTTTCGGCAGCGTTATCAAGTTTATCCATTTCTCTAGGCAGAAGAAGAAGAAGTACTGATATAATGTACATGCCCCAAATGCAAAATAATTGTTTTGACTTAAAATCACATGCAACTGCAACAAGCATAACTACATCATCAACAACCAAAAGAGACCCTTCTTGGCGAAATGTTAATAAGCGAAGGAATATAATGGATGAATACGATAGTGATGAGTTCGTTAGAACATCCTCTGTTTCTGCCGTTATGAGCGATGCGGATCGAAAGTTAATGTTATCTGATGAAGAACTGGCATCTCGTGAACTTATTACCATTGTAGAAGAGGGCCGCCGTTCACTTCTCTTAAATGACCCTAACGTCAATGCATGTAGTCTTAATAGTGGCTCTCATCTTAGTGGAAGAACAGACAGTGATGAAAGGGATGATAATAATAAAAATAATAATTCTGATGATTATGATAATGATGACGATGATGATGGTGATATGGGAAAGTTTTTCATTGGTACTTCACAACCTAAGTGGTTAAGTCAAGGAACAAATAATGCTCACGATAATTATGATTATGATGATGATGAAGAAGAGGAAGAAATAGGACGGCGGCAAGACGAAACAGAAACAGATGAACAGAGTGAAAGAAAAGATAATTGCTCTTCCCAGGGATTTATGGCTGATCCTGATGTATACCAGCGGTATTGGGAGGATCGCTGGGTCTCTGGTACACCTGAGCAACCCGAGTATACGGCCCCTACAGCTATACCCCGAGAGGAATTGCTGCAATGGCGAGATGCATCCCGTGAGCAGGAACAACAAGAACAACTAAACCGACAGAGTTTGATACTACGTGATGAATTCGATATGGATAGTTTTCGACTTGCCGAAGAAGAACGCCTGAAAGCTTTACTAGAGGATCTTCTTCTTGAGGAGCGCCGGTCGCGAGAGGCACTTTTATTATTGCAGGCGTCCGATGCCTCGCGGCTGGCGGAGCAGAGTGCGGCCTTGTGGCACTCGCGGCGTGTGCAGGACGTCATTGCGCGCTGGTCGGATAATGTTGTGCGGGAGGAGGAGGCGGCGCGTCGGCGTATCTGCGGGGATTTCGAATATCAACAATCGGGATTGGCGTCGGAGGTGCAGTCGCCGTTAACACCGCACCGAGTGCGAGTGGGAAGTGAGCGGCGGGAGCGCCATGCGATCTGCAGTGCCTTCTGCGAGGGAATCTACGCTGCGATGACGGCTGCGGTGGAGGCCGTGATGGAGGAGGAGCGGGAGGAACGGCTGAGGCTGGAGCGGGCAGCACAGCCAAAGTATACACAGATACTGTGGGAGATGGAGTTGATGGGAGAGAGACAGGAATTATTACTGGAGGAGATGAGTGCACGTAAGGCGGTGGAGTATAATGAAGTGGGACAGTGGATGGATTTGCGGGTCCTGCGGGATCTACAGAGGAATCAACTACTACACACACGTGAACAATCAACATCATCTAATGTTGGTGTTGGTGTTGGTGTTGGTGGATCTGTAGAAAGAGTAAGAGAGATGAATGTACAGTCGCATGAAAGTTCATCTCACAGTGGTTTTGTCTTTGGTAGTGTCTCATCCCAATCAACTATTTCAGGACAGATTGAGTACGAAACAGACTCTACATTCTCATCTCCATCCATAGAGATGGAGAATGATGACATTGTGCCATTCAATAAAAGCCATAACTGGCAAGGCACAACATTATCATTATCACCATACTCACCATATACACCAATGGTAACAGCAGCCAAGAGAGGACGAGGAGAGAATGTGATGGCATCCATAGAAAGAGAAGAACGTAAAGAACGTGATGCCATTTTCGCTACATGGTTGAGAGGTTTTGATAATTTGATGGAATTAGATGTGATGGGCACCGAAGAGTTAAAACGTACAATTTTTTTTTGTAATGCAATTACAAGGAGTAGGGTTCGCTCCAATTAGTAGTATTAAGTGACCGGAATAAGGTCTTAGTGAGTTTCGGAAAGAAGAAAATGAAGTGATCGCATCGCAAGTGCAATCGTTGCTGCTTGCTGGTAGCGACGCTCTTTCATTCTCTAGTGACATATTACACAATTTCTTTCCATGCAAGAGTAAAAGTGAAAACAGTGAACATTACATACATATTATTATTGTTATTATTATTATTATTATTATTATTATTATTGTTTCGTGTATTATTATTATTATTATTATTATTATTATTATTATTATTATTATTATTATTTTTTCCTATTTTTTTTATTTTTTATTTTCCTTTGTGACTACCTTGAGAATGAAGTAAGTTTAAAAATGAACTCAGCATTGTGAAATCACTTGACATGACTCAGTATTTGGCGTATATATATATATATGTACATATTTATAAATGTATTATGTATGAGTTTCTTTCTTTATCTCTTTCTCTCTCTCTCTCTCTATGTGTGTGTGTGTTTGTATGTTTTTGTTTCGTTTATTTTTGAATTTCCTTTTTTTTCTGTTTTTTTTTTTTTCTTTTATTCTATGGTATTACTTAGATAAAGGGGGTGGAAGGTGGGGTGTGTTGATTGAGGTTTATATATATATATATATATATATATATATAGAAAGAAAAAGAAATGACACTGCGCCGTGTACGTTTTGTTCCTGTTTCACTCACAGGAATCCTTCGCCGTAGTGGCCGCTACTGCAGCACTTCTTCTTCAACACCAACCACAACCACTTCGACTTCAGCAGCAACGACACTGTGGAGTGTGGATTCCGCTGCAACGAGGGAGAAGAAGTCTCTCGCTAGCGTAGAGGATATGTTTGGACAAGTAGAGAGTGAAGAGAGCAACACAATGAACTCTGCTGAGGCCGCAGCCCGCCTCACGAGCAGCACACATGCTGTGGATGAGGCATTATTTGATTGGGAAGATGAGACCAGCAGTGTCGCTGAGGGTCTGCGGGATTTGTGTTTGGAAAGTGTCATGAACGCTGCGCTGGGGGAATTACACACTGCGGATGAGATCGCAGGCGTGAGTGAGATCAGTAAAGGCATCAGTCATAGTGGGAATAGAACCAGTAATCTTATTGCTAATGGTGATAGTGATAGTGATAGTGTTGATGATGATAAGGAGGATGATAGTGAAGAGGCCGATGATGGTGGAGGAACTATCATGGGGCGCACAGATGATGTTGGCATGAATGATGAAAGTACAACCACCAGAGCAGCAGCAGCAGCAGCAGGAATGGGATCTAAACTAGATGCGGTGAATGTTGAGTATGATAATGATGAGGAGGACGCATCAAGTCTTCTCATTGAGGAAGAAGAAGAACAGGTGGAAGAGTTGCTTCGGGCAGCTCAAACCTCTGAGACGGCTTCGGCTCTTTTCTTTAAGGACCAAAAGCATAAAAAGACTTCTGCAAAAACAACAACAACAGCAACAGCAAAAACATCAGCAGCAGCAGTAGCATCAGCATTTGATGATGCTGCAGCAGAGGGAGCAGAGTTGGAATCTGTGGGTGAAGTGATGCCATCACCGCAGCGCGTATGAGAAAGAAAAGGAGAAAATTAAAGAAAAAAAAAAAAAACAAACAAACATCATCGTGATAGAATATTATATCCGAGAATGAGAAAAATAAAAAGATTTTTCTTTTTGGCAAACGTGCCAGGAATACATTTTGTTATTGTTTTTCTTTCCATTTTGCCTTTGGTCGTTGTTATTCTCAGTAGAATAGGTTCTACCTTGTCTATCTCTCTTTATATAAATATAAATATATATATTTCTTTTCTGATGATTTTTCCTTCTTTTTTTCTCTGGTGTGTTGATACTCTTGATGTTCTTCATTTCAAAAGAGTCTTTTCTCCTTTTTGGCAGCTGCAACAAGGAGGAAACCACCCCCTCTCATTATCAAGGCAGTTGCAGCGCCTAGGTGAATATCGGCAGCGTATACTGTTATTGTGGCTCACCTGTGAGGGGGTTGATATTATCGGATAGGAAAGATACGGCATAATAATCACATTAAGGGAGAAGAAGAGAGAATAAATAATAAAGTAGTTTCATAACGAATGATTCGCATTCACCGTTTATGGACTCAGAGTGGGTCTCATGGGAATCATAATGGTATTATGAATGGTCTTCGTGTTCCTCTTTCTCGCCGTATTTTGCAGGGTAACTGCCATTCATTGGGTGCTTTTCTCATCACAGTGCGATGTGTGCAGTACGAACGTACATCTGAAACACTTCGAGGAATTAATAAAAAGAATCGCACCCTCTCAACACCATGGATTACAAAAAGTACAAAAGACTATATGACCGAGGAGGATGCGCAGGTGGCATCTGTTAATCCAGTTAAAGACAAATTGAGACGAAATTCAAAGGAACGTAAAGATCGTTTTCTACGAGTTGCGGAGGAAACAGACCGTATCTTTGATACTGAAATGGATAGAATGCGTGATTATAATGTGCGACGATGGAAAAAAGGTATTACTTTTTTTAAGAGACAAGGTTTGGCATTTACTGTACTTTACATTTCTGCTTATTTACTATGCCTTGGTCTATTATATGTTGGGTTTGCCACAGGAGTACTTAAAAAGGAAGCAGCATATGAATTTATGTTCTTTTTTCTTGAGAGGTACATTGATAAGGAGATGTTTTACACACGAGTGGAAGCGTGGGGCAAATATATTGATTTTGGATTTGCATTTGTAATCAATGAAATGTTGGAATTTATACGTTTCCCATTTATGATTTACACTTTCTATACTTTTCGACCGTACTTGACGGGAATTTCTAGGCGCGTGAAACCATCATTGTTTAGATGGAATGCTGCAGAGTCATAAAATGAGACGACAACAATGATTGTCTCCCTATGACCAGGTGTATGTTTCCTTTATCATTTTTTTTCCTTTCCTTTCTCTCTCTCTCTCTCTCTATATATATATATATATAGGAGTTTTTATTCCTTTGTTTTATATCTATATTTGCTTTGGTAATGACCCCATTATCTCTCTCCTTCTCTCTATCTCTCTTTTTTTTTTCTTCTTTACCATTATGACCAGTGTAGTTGAAAGGCAGAGGATACACATAGGAAGAAGGAAATCCCCCCCACCCCCCACCCCTCTTCTTTCTCTATCTCTATATCTCTATATATTATTCTTGGATGTATTTCGGAACACAGCAGCGGCCACAGCCGTCGGCGTTAGGGACTCGCGGCTTCGCGGCGGAGGTGGCTGGCCGGGATCGCGTGCGGTACTTCCGGCGGCCCGTCGAGGCGCACCCCCCGCTGGGCGGGTACGTTGATGTCGGCTCCGTCCGCTTCGCCGCCAGCGCCCCCTCGACGCCGCTGCCGCTCGGGCCCATCGCCCCGGGCACTTTCCCCCACGCCGCCCGCCCACACCACCTCCCGGCCATTAAGAAGCGAACCGCAAAGAGAGAAGGGGAGTTCGGGCGCCGCACACGGAGCGCGACACCATCGGAGAGTGCAACGCTCACAGGCACAGGTGCAGGAACAGGCACGCGGGACGCAGGGATGCAGACCGTCTACAGAGAGAATGAGGCACAGACAGTGCCATATACACCTGCCTACCGCATCCCGGAAGGTGGAGACCCTAATCCACAAATTCTCGGTCTCAGTGAACTCAAATGGAATGATGGATTACCGGCCGGCATGGAGGAAGTGGAACTAATTCAGCGGATTCGGCGTCGTCGTGCAGTAGAAGCATCCCTCCCACCAGAAACAGATGCAAAGTCTGCAGAGATACGTCACTTGGCACTTTTTGAACTGGAGGAGCAGGAACGAAAGGAGAAGGAAGAGCATATGGAAAAGATACGTCAGCGTCGTCTTGATGCAATCCGTGAGACACTGGAAAAACGTGAAGCGGCACGTGAAGAATCTAACCGTCGAAGACTTGAGGCTGTAAAGGCACAAAAACTTGCAGATCTTCGCCGTGTAATTGAGAGGACAGAACTGCGGCGTATAGCAGCGGGACAGAAATCCATAGAGAAGGGAGCATCTAAGACATCACCTTCTCCAGCTTTGGGAATGTATGCGGTGGATCCTATAGAATCCTGCAAGAATAAAAAAGATCTTATTGAAAGTTACTCCAAATATGGAGTCGCTGCCGCTTTACCACAGATTCCAAGTAGTACTACTACTACCCCACCTCCACCAGTAGGACCATCTGATCATTTCCGTCATTACGATGTCCGCCCAACAATGCTTACTATACCAGAAGGCATTCAAGAATTGGAAACTACTAAAATACCACGAATTCAAAAATTACCACCAAACGCTTTTGTTGCCCCTGAAAATTATGCTATTAATTCTTTACCAACGCTTTACCAACGTCGTGAAGCAACCCGTGTAGTGGATGCACTAGAGTATGTTAATGCCAATATTCATAAGAGTGAATCCCCTGAAGAGAATATTCATGTATTGGAGTTATACCGTGCTACTCCTCGCTTACAGAGACCTGATACACCTGAACTTGAACTTGAAGGTGACGCCGAAGAAGAATTGGAGGAGGCCTGTGTTCTACTTCAACGTTTACTACGTGGTCGTGCTGTTCAAAATGACTTCTTTGATGGAAAGGAACGTTGTCGTGGACTTATTGAAGAATTACAAGCAGCATCCAATGCCAAATATGCGGAACGCAGCCCAGAAGAAAAGAAAGTGGAAGAAGATGCTAAACGACGTGAAGAGATTGCAGATAGCCTGGGTGATGAGGCACAAGGTGATATTATCTCTGAAACCCTTGATTACCTCTTTCATGAACTCACACGACAACAAGATCTCAGTGCACTGGAAGAACTTCGCCGTGAGGCAGAAGCCGTCCGTGCTGATCGTGAGGTTAAAGAAGCTGAACTCCGTACACAAGAACGTATTCTTCACGATAAGGAAGCTGTTCAATACACTGCTTACATTCGTGCTATTGATGACGTTATAGAGTGTTACACACATGAGCTCTACACTGGCTCAGCTGAAGAGTGTGCAATGGAGGAAGCAATAGACACAGAATGTAAACGTTTAGAGAAATTAACATCTTCAACTCCTAGCTTAGTAGACCCTGAAAGTACGGAAACTTTGGTATGTGACATGCTTGACAACTTTGTGTTACCTACAGTTGTAGATATGGTATGCTTAAAATCAGATGAGTTGGATCGAAAGGCACCCGCTGCAGCAGCAGCTGAGAGTTCCCAAAGTATTATCCCTCCGAAATAAGGAGTAACGATGTTGATGAAGTTGTAAAGTTGGTTATTATTTTTTTCTTTTTTTTTCTGTGTGTGTGTGTGTGTGTGTTTGTCTGTGTGAGAGAAAGAAAGAAAGATAAAGAGAATACCTCCCTTTTTACCCCCCAATATGGTGGTGGAGTAATCAGGAATAGCAAAGCCTGATGGTGCTACAATACAAATTGCAGTAGCCCAGAGCAGCAAGTGGCACAATAAGTGCTTTTGACTTTATGTACATGCAACGAAGCCTCAATTTGACAAGAACCGAAAAAGAAAAGAAAAAAAAAGAAAGAAAAGTACGGAACGCAAGAACGAAAAAAAAGAAAGAAGAAGAGATAACAGTAGAAAACTCATATGGTCTGAAGCGTTGTGAATGAGGAGGAGCAGTAAGCAGCTGACTCCAACTATGTATCATTGCCTCTGTTCTGTGCCACCTTTTTTTTTTTTTTTCTGAATTTCAAATATTTTGTAACAGAGTTCCACGTGAATTAAACTGTTCCGTTTGTTATTTTTTTCTTGTTTTTTTTTTTTTTTTTTTTTTTTTTTTTTTTTTTTTAACTTTCTGGTAATCTATATTTTGCTACTTCTTTTCCCTCTCTCCCCCTTTTTTTTTTCTTTTTTTCTTTTTTCCCATTGTAGAAAGTACGCAAAGGACGACTATATCAATTAGGAGGATGCAGGCTAGTACGATGAAGTCTCATGACTCACATGAACTGATGGTACCGGTGAAGCGTCAGCGGCAGGAGTGTGAATACAAGCGAAGAGCAGCATCGTTTGATTCTTTGGAAACAGGATCTTCTTTACAGCTCCAACAGAGAAACCATGATAATACACGAAACTTTGAATATGCCAAAAAGGATGAAAACAATAGTAATGACGGGAATAATTATGACAGTAAGAGGATTAGTAATTGTGGTGGTGGTAGAAGTGGTAGTATCAAGTCTTGTTCTTCTTCTTCTTCCTCCTCCGCTTCTTCCTCTTCTTCTTATTGTTCTTCTTCTTCCTACTCATCATCACAATCCTCACGATCTGTGTCTCCTGTTTCTCCTCGCACCTTATCACTTCCTGTTCGTATTGTCCGATGTATGGGGAGTGGTAACAATGGTCAAGTGTTCCTGGCAGAGAAAACAGATGTTGACAACATTTCACATAGTGAAGAACGTGAGGCGGCACCGCGAGTGGGGGAATCTCACACATTCAACAATCTTCAAACAGAAAAGGATGGAATGTGTGAGGGGACAGAAGCGGGTAGTGTGGCAAAGGCGGGAAACACTTCCATGGCGGTAAAATTTATGCATGCCTCATCTCGACACGTTCAACGGGAGTTATTTTGCCTCAACTACTTGGATAGATGCCGTGAAGAGATTGAGGCAAAGGAAGCAACAGAAGAAGAAGAACAAAACAAGAAAAAAATTTTAGATTCTGAGTTTCCATATAATCATTTTTTAACACTCACGTCTTTTTTTCCGCCCTCTTCCCCAAAACTTTTTTTCACTCAACAAGTAGGAAAAAATGTCGCTATAGGATTAGAACTCCTTGGACCTGATTTGTTTGATTTTACAGAAAGTTATATTTTACATGAGGAAGAACTCTGTCTTGTAGGAATAGAACTTTTACGAACTCTTAACACTATTCATAAACAAGGAATTGTTCATCGTAGCGTTAAGCCAGAAAATTTCTGTTGGAACACAAATGAACTCCTAAATTATGATGATGTTGATGCTGGTGAGAATAGTGATAACAAATATAATTATTGTCATTCTAGTAGAACTAAAAATTCTATTTGTTATCAAAAGGATGAAATGATGCAATATATTGAAGATACACCTTCTTTCATGTTTAAAATCATAGATTTTGGCCGTGGTACTCTCATTAATGGCTTATCATCACCATTAATAACATCTACATTGTATGAACGACCTTATAGAGGTTGGTGGCATAGTCTTCGTGGTTTCTTAGGAAAACCAATGGGACAAAAAGATGATTTAATGGGTGTTGTGCACACCATCGGTTATTTACTTGATGACTACATCAGAGAAAAGAGCCATTCCGCTCCCTCATCACACTCACCGTCCTTTGACAGAGTGGATAAAACCTGCTGCAATAATAATGCTACTGCTAGTACTAATACTACTAAAACCAATAAAACTGCTATTATTACTTCTCAGTTTTTCTCCTCCTCCTCCTCCTCCTCCTCTTCCTCCTCCTCCTCCTCCTCCCCTTCTTCTTCTTCCTCTTCTTCTTCTAAGAGTACCAGCGATCCCACCAGAGAGAGCTGTGCTGCAAATGAAGGAAAGTTGGGCAGTCATTCTCGGAATGTGATGGCATGTAATAAAGAGAAGGGTAAAAAAGCTCGACCTCGCTCGTACTCATCATGTCGACGTCGTCTCGCTGATAAGATCAGTAATGCATACCGAACTGCTTCCAAACGGTACCGCCAAACCCATCGCCTTAGTGGTAGAAGAGAAGAGAAGAGTACTGTGCAGAGAATGAAAAGTTATAAGGGAGAAAAAGTATGTAATACTACTGAAATGCGTAATGAACGACGTGCGTGGATTGTGAATCATGTTGAAAAAGAGTTTCTACCATCCATATTACCAGACCGCTATTATCCTACAACCATGCCAACATGGTGGGTGAAGTGGTTCACTGCTTGTAGTGAGTGGTGTTATGATGATACGGTGTCAGTAGAGGAGATGTCTGTAAACATGTTGATGGGTTTATATGAACAACTACACAAGTCTGGAGAGAGTATGCATGAAGTGCGACGGACCCTCACAGGTATGCTATGGAGTTATCTGAAGAGGAGGGACCCCTGAGGGGAGAGAGAAGAAAGAGAGAGAGAGAGTGAGAGAAAAAATAATACAAGTGAAATGGTTGAAGTTGACGATTGGTGGAAAAAGAAGAAAAAAAAAAAATAGGATAAAAAGGTTAAAAAGACAAAGAAAGGAAGGAATAAAAAAAAAAAAAATTAAAAAAAGCAGATTAAAGATGAAGTTTTTTTTTCTCTATAAAGTGTTTCTACACCCATTCTGTATATGTTCTTTTATCACTGTTATTATTATTATTATTATTATTATTTTTACGGATTGACTTGTTTGAAAAAAAATCATTATATACATATATATATATTGATTTCTCTTTTTCTGTGTTTATTTCTCTGTATGGGATCATTGACAAGATTCAGTATACAGTGTTTTGGTATTTCTTACCATTGTATGATTTCTTTTCTCTTTTTTCTTTTTTATAGTCTGCGTTTTGTGGTAGAGAGTTTTTCTTCCTTAGGCCAAGGGTTAAAAGAAGAAGAAAAAAAAAAAAAAATAGAATAGAGATCTATAAACTTATGCGGCGAGGTGAGGAGCGATCTAGTTATTCCGCCTTTGTGCCAAAGTTAAGTATTAACAGAAGCAGCGAGTCCTTTCACGATCCCACAAGTTCAGATCCCTCTGAGAATGAACGTCGCTTTCCATTTACAAGTGGTGATCCATCACGGGGTTGGCGGGCTAACGTGAGTAGTTTAGATAACAGTGGGCGAAATCATAATCGCAATAGTGACACATATGATCAAAGTTCACCAACACCAATCAATACTAATAGATATCGTGGTGTACAGTCAATGGAAACAGACAATAAGATGAGATATAAAGCGAGAGTAACAGAATCAGATGATGATATGCAAGAACAAAGTCATTATTTTAAAACAAGTGGATACAGTAATCGTAATAGCAATATGAATAATATGAACATGAGGAGTAGGAATGTTAAACCAAATGATAACAATACTGCTCCATATTTATCTCATGTGAATGAAAGCTTTTCAGATGTGAACAATCAACGAAAAAGTGGAAGTTTCTCTTATGATAACAACAAACGTTCTGGCTTTACACCAGTATATGTACATCGTGTACGTCGTTCTGAGGCGGAGCAGTATGCACAAGGTGATTTAGCCGATTCTTCTCTAGATGATTCCTCTTCTCAGAGTTCTTCTATAGGCACCACCTCATCTGGGAGAGAGTCTGTACTCTTTGATATGGATGCTGAGCCTGTTGTGCCGGTAGAGTTAATGTCTACATCTAAAACAGAATTCTTTGATTGGATGCGACACCCACGTCATGTTATTATAGTGAGTCTTCTGCGAAGTCGTGGTTTACTCGCATCTCGTTATGCAAATCTCGTTGAATACCACATGTCTGAGTTGTTTCTACATTACATTGATCTTTGCTTTCAGGGAGCATACTTTGTTCGTTATCAACTTAAATCTTCACCCAAAGAACGTTTTTTCGCAGTTCGTATGTTGCCAAGAAATACAGTATCGCGTAATTCAGAGAAAATTCCATACTTGGTATGGACATTACATCGTACAGGAGTTCAGGTGGTGGGATGTGTACCACTTGAACAACTTGTGGGGATTACCATCAATACACAGTCTGCCTCCTTTCGCCCACACTTACTTTCATCTCAATTCATCACGGGTCCACGTGTGAATAACCATCGTCTTAGACTTCCGATAGATGGGGCCTTTTCACTGTGGTTTTATGATCGCCATCAACGTACGACAATGAGTTTAGATCTTCTTACGTGCAACCCAACTGTGTTAGATGTTTGGACAAAGGCGTTTAAAGGGTTTGTGAGTGTGAATAGCTCTTCTGTTGTTCAGATGCCTTTGACAAGTGAAGGCTTATCTGCTGAGCTAGATGAACTTTCACGACAAGCACAGGGACAACTTGCCAGTAACACATAGTATTACTATTATTATTATTATTATTATTATTATTATTACCCATTGTTAGAAATTCACTTTTTTTTCCTTTATTATTTTACTCAAACAACCAAGTCAGTGTATGATGATGATGAGTCTTAGAGTTGCTTTAATGTCGTGATTTTTATTTTTGTTTTTATGGGGGAGTTGTAAGAACGAAAAGAAGGGGGAAAAAAAAAATAGAGAAAAAAAAAAAATGTTTAACAACCACATTTATCGTTCTCAATATTGTAGACTTTTTCTTATTTTTCTTGTTTTTATTTATTTATCTACTCCCTTCCCTTTCACCATAAGTGTATTACCAATTTTTCTTTTTATGACTATTTCTTTTCCATTACATTTTTTCTTTCTTCTCTCTTTCAATCTTTGGAAAAAAAAAAAAAAGAAAGTAGTGAGGCAGAAAACAGAGAAAGAGCGTATATATATATATACACATACGCCTGTTTTGTTTCTGTGTGTGTGTGTGTGGGTGATAGAAAAAGAAAGAAAGGTGAGAACGAGTAAAAAGAAGAGTGGAACTAATAAATCCTGATATACAAACAACAACAAGAAAAAAAAAAAAAGAAAAGAAAGATAAAATGAATACTCGTCATAGGAAGTTGGCTCCTATTCCATACAAGCCATCTGAGAAATGGCACCTTATGCATGAGGAGTATTTTCCCATTTTTGTCCCTGACCGCCGTGAACAGGTGGAGTACTGGTATAATAAGACCGCAACCGGACAACAACGGGATGCCTTCCGTCGTATTTGTGAACGCATGTATGCACAGGATCCCAATAAACAAGAGCCAGAATACAGTGCGGCCTATACACGTAATATTGCGATATGTGAAGTAAAAGTGATGTTAAAGGAATATGGAGAAGTACTCTCCGAGTTGGGGAAGAGACTTGCTCGTGTTTGGATTCTACATGAGGCAACTCGTCGAGATAAGGAAACTTTTCGTGAGATCTTCACCGGAGCACAGACTCTCTTTATTCCTGTTTCCGTTATGAAAGCAGACTACGTAGCACCAGATGAGGAGGTTTACAAGGATATGGATCGAAGTAATTTTCTCTCCTCTGTGGACTGGAGCAGTTCAAAGGAGAGTGAAAAGAGACAAGAACTTCATCGAAAGAAGTTTGGTGAAAAACGTTTAACGCTTGAGCAACAACGTCCACGTGTGACCAAACCAAAGAACCAATTTGATGGTATCAATCCTCTCGCAACACTTGGGTATACAGATATCAGTGAAGAAGAGGCTGTAGTGAAACTCCGAGAAAAACTAGAAGAACATGCAAATTCAGATAGATACTACACTGTTGATGGATGTACAGTTTATGTTGCTGGAAACTCTAAAAAGATGAATCCAAGTGTCGCCAACAGTATAAAGGGTGGAGTTATTGCAACCATCTGTGAGGACTGAACAAAAAAGAAAAAAAAAAGAAAAAAAAACTATGGAGAGATAGAGGCTATTCATGTACTTGTGTTTCTCAGAAGAGATGTAAAAACATATCTTTTTTTTTATTTTTATTTTTGATGTTTAATTTCTTTGGTAGTTTTTACTACCTATTGTACCAAGTGCAAACAACATTG
>NW_021639847.1:171823-175297 GCF_002087225.1 Trypanosoma theileri
TTTTTTTTTCACTTATATTTCTCTTTAATTTTTTAACATTACTTGCTAGTGTTATTATTGCTATCCCAATAAAGGAGAGTATTGGGGATAGCCAATGGAAACGGAAGGTGTATTGCAGTACCGACTCCTCGGTGCTCATCCTGCCGCCTCGGGTCGATATCACAGTTTTGGATTTAGTGGCGATACCGTTTCTCTGGCTTCCGTTGTGCAGGATATTGTGAAACAGCATCAGATAAATCTCACAAAGTATAAACTAGAAGTTCGTCGCTTTGTTCCAGTGAGCAGTGAACGCCCTGAGGCTTCAGCGACCCCGGTGAATAATGAAAAGGATGCATTGCAGATGAATAGTGTCTTGCATAGTTATGATAGAATTGTGGTGAATGTGTCTAGACGACACTACCTGGATGGGACGGCGGAATTGGCCCAAGAGGAGAACGCAACACCTCAAGACTCACTAAAGCAGGTGGAGGGCCTGCTGCATTCCAACGAGGAAGTTTGGCATGAAGACAAGGCGAATGCACAATCTAGAAAACAAACCGTGAATACAAGTACAGATGATCCACATGCTTTTAGTCGCGTTACTGCACTCTCTAATAAGGCGTTCCCGCTGATCCCTTGGTTGCGAAAACGGTACACCAATAGAACAACATTATTACCTACTCCAACAAAAGGAATATGTGTTCTCTGTGAGATGGAATGCTTTGAAGAGATTGTTCTTCCTTGTTGCCATTTCTCCACTTGTAAATGTTGCTTAGAACTCGCTAAAACAATGCTTACCAACGAGGAAGAATGTCCAGTCTGCGGAGCAGCAAAAAATGCAAAAAATACTCTTAAAGGAGGCGTAAACACTACACTGACACCAATGAAGCAGGAAAACCAAAGTTCTTCTCTTACTCACACAAAAACATCAGATCATATCACCGATTATAATGCGAAAAACAAGAATAATAACAAACAGGTAGATAAATATACCATGTCTCGTCAGAGAATAGCATTAGGATCCTCTACAAAAGGAACAAAACCAGGTTCTTCTAATAATATAAACCTAGCTGTTGCCTTTGAAAGCGATCTAACAAAAAACATGCCACGTATACTTTCACTGCTGGATGTGGCTGATCCGCTAACTGCAGAGGCAAAGAAACGGCGTCGAATAAGTGCAGTGGTAGCGAAGTGTACAGACCGGTGATGTGTGAATATGCAGTACGTTGTTCTTTGCCTCTTGTGAGCCCACTGTAGGGTACCTGAGACATGGAAAAGAAAAGAATAAATACAAGGAGGTGTTTGTGTGTGTGTGTGTGTGGATGACAATGTGGGAGAAACGAAAACCCAGTAAGAGACTTGTGTCTTGAAGGGGGTCTGCCTTTTTCTTCATCCTGTTTTTATTATTATTAATTATTATTATTATTATTATTATTATTATTATTATTATTATTATTATTAATTATTATTATTATTTCTTCTTCTTTGTTTTGCTTCTTTTTCACAGACTCGCTACAAGTAACAATTTTCTGCTAACCACAACCATGACTGATACTGCAGCATATTCACTCAAGACGCACGCCGCCGTTCCGCAGAAGGCTCCATATGGTGTTGACTTGGAGGCAAACAAGACATACTACTGGTGCACCTGTGGGCTGAGCAAGAATCAGCCCTTCTGCGACGGCAGCCACAAGGCGTACAATGAAGAACACAAGACAGCGTTTAAGCCCATGGAGTTCAAGGCAACCAAGACAGAGAAGGCATATTTGTGCGGCTGCAAGCAGACAAAGAAACCACCATATTGTGACGGAACGCACGCTAGTATCTAATGTCCTTTTTTTAGGTTAAATTCTAGGTGATATCTTCTAGAGGGAGGCTTTGTTATATGTCGCGAAGTGTTCCTCTTTTTTTTGGCAAATATTGCTAGCGTTTTTTTTTTTTTTTTTGTTTTTGCTGGGATTTATTTATTACCACTTATTACCACTTATTAGCACTTACTATCTTATTTTATTTATTACAACAATGCATGGGTATGGTCAAGGTATGCAAGTAGAGACGTAATGCAATTTGCTAAATTGAGTTTATTCTTCTTCTTCCTCCAAGAGAGGGGATATTCTGTACTTTTGTGTTCTAGAGGAACCCTATTGTATTGTTTTTCTCTATGACCTCCTTGTGTAGGGTAGACCTAGCGATAATGAAGATGATGTGATGCGTGCTGATGGCCTGTTCCCTTTACCGGCCACCGGTTCTCTGTTGCGCTGTAGGCGATGAACCCGCACAGGGAACCCCACATGGCATGTGTTCTTTGGCAGCATTCCTGGATGTAGATACAAGAGGTGAGTGCGACTACATCTGTGCGTTCTCCTTCCTTACGTGGCAGGAGTGATTTTCCGATATGGACGTTTGTCACTATACAGAGAGCATTATCATGCATAGTTGGCGCGGCTGACTTGCACTTGTTTCTAGTGTTTATATGTGATTGGTTTAATTTGTATTTTTTTTTTTTTTTCGAGAGGTGTTTCTTGGTTCTCTTTGACCAATTTGATTGTGTTTTTTCCGTGATAATATAATGTTTATCAAGGGGTGTTTCAACGTGTTTTCTAATATCAAATTTACAGTATAGTGACGAAGAAAAAGGTCAACAGAAGTTTATATTTTATCTCTTTCTTCTTTATACCATGGCTATATTGAGATATTTCACGTTTTGCTTTTTTTTTTTTGTATTTGCTCTTTCTCTTTTTCTTTTTTTTGCTTTGTTGAGTTAAGTATAATCACAAACAACCCCCAACAAACGATGATCGGAGCCTTTCGAGGAGTATCACCCTCAGCGGCCTACGATGATGAATCATTCGCCTCCGCCAGCCGTGAAGCCTCTCGTAGTACTCTAAGCTCTACGGATGGTGAAAGTAGCGTCAGTTCCAGAGAGGGAAACCAACGGGCTAACATGCTGCAACTTGAACTTGATATACGTGATGAGCGAATTAAAGAGCTTGAAGAATTATACAACGAGCTTATGAGAACCTCTGACTTTGACAAAGGACAGCTAAACTGCCAGCTTGATCAAACAACGAATGACCTAAACCAAGCAAATGAGAGGATTGCAACACTCATCAACGAACTGGAGAAAGCGAAAAATGACCGATGGACTACGATGGAGAGAGCAGCGGCGCTGGCGGCCGAAAGACAAAAAGCAATGAAAGAAGCACGCGCCGCACAAGAGGAAAAAGAAGCAATTTTAAAGCAGTACAAGTCCCTTGAAGAAGCAACTAAGGATACCGACAAAAAACAGCAATCCGACAGTATGAAAAATAAAGACGACCATAGTCTCGCCGACGCTCTCAAGACAGCAAAGGCCGAGCATCAGAAGGTCACCGAGCAACTGAAGGCTGAGCAGCAGAAGGTTGCTGAGGCTGTAAAGGCAGCGGAAGCCGAAAAGCACAATACCGCCGAACAGCTGAAGGCTGAGCATCAGAAGGTCACCGAGCAACTGAAGGC
>NW_021639847.1:175317-175560 GCF_002087225.1 Trypanosoma theileri
GCAACTGAAGGCTGAGCATCAGAAGGTTACCGAGCAACTGAAGGTTGAGCAGCAGAAGGTTGCTGAGGCTGTAAAGGCAGCGGAAGCCGAAAAGCACAATACCGCCGAACAGCTGAAGGCTGAGCATCAGAAGGTTACCGAGCAACTGAAGGCTGAGCATCAGAAGGTCACCGAGCAGCTGAAGGCTGAGCAGCAGAAGGTTGCTGAGGCTGTCAAGGCTGCTGAGGATGCGAAGCAGAAGGT
>NW_021639847.1:176155-186670 GCF_002087225.1 Trypanosoma theileri
GAGCAGCAGAAGGTTGCTGAGGCTGTCAAGGCTGCTGAGGATGCGAAGCAGAAGGTCGCTGAGGCTGTAAAGGCAGCGGAAGCCGAAAAACAGAAGGCTAAGGAGCAACTGAAGGCTGAGCATCAGAAGGTTACCGAGCAACTGAAGGTTGAGCAGCAGAAGGTTGCTGAGGCTGTAAAGGCAGCGGAAGCCGAAAAACAGAAGGCTAAGGAGCAACTGAAGGCTGAACATCAGAAGTTCACCGAGCAACTGAAGGCTGAGCAGCAGAAGGTCGCTGAGGCTGTCAAGACAGCAGAAGCTGAAAAGCAGAAGGCCGCTGAGGCTGTCAAGGCAGCGGAAGCAGAAAAGCAGAAGGTTGCTGAGGCTCTCAAGGCAGCGGAAGCCGAAAAACAGAAGGCTACCGAGCAACTGAAGGCTGAGCAGGAGAAGGCCGCTGAAGCTCTCAAGGCACTGAAGGTAGAGAAAGAAAAGTTAAATGAACTGAAGCAACGTATTGATGTTTCTGGGGGTGAGGAGGCACCGTTGCTGAGAACTGGAGGGGATAATGCTTTAAGTAATAATAATCGGGGCGGTTGGTTTAAATGCTGTGTTATCATGTAATTGTTTTTTTTTTCTTTTGTTAGAACTGTGAAAGACGAGGGTGGCTTAAAAAGAAAAGGAAAAAAACTTCAACGTGTGGTACGAGATATGCTTATTTATTAATCTAGTTGAGTTATGCTCATTTTTTTTTTTCATTCTTTGCTGAAAAGAGCGTCATGTGGTGATAAAAATGTTTTTCGAGCCCCTAATAAAGTTAGTGTTTAAAGGGAAAATATAGACTTCCATTCCTTTTTTTTTCTAATTGTATATAAAATATATAGTGTGTTTAATAATAAACGAACTAGATCTTTTTTTTATTTATTCATTTTTTTTTTCTTATTTGTTTTCCTCTAACTTCTTTCCTACTTCCCTCAATATAATGTTTATTCCGTTGTGTTACGATACGCATGATTTATTTTGATTTTGTTCCACTCTGATTTTATTTCTTTTTATCCAGTTTGTGATAGGAAGTAGTTTACTTTTATGGCTCTTGTTGAAGGCTTTCTTTCTCATGGCGAGCCGTGCGATTCGGTGAATCAGTTGGGCAGCAAATTGGACACGCGGTATGAACAGTGGTCGTTATTAGTACTTCTGCAACGCCAGTGGTCCCGTAATAAGCGCTTAAATGAGCTATATGCACCTGTATTTCATATGTTATTTGCATCTTCTGCTTCTGGCACTGATAGTGGCTCTGATTTCACCACCAGGGAAGATGAGGTTCCTTGGCAGTTGCTATTTTATGAAGTAAAACATAACTGTAAGGAGGTGCTTTGGGAATCGCGGGGTGCTGAGCTTATTAAAGATATTTTTAAAACAGTTCCTACAGGACTTCGACCTTTAAATTTCTCTGTACATTGTGTAACTATTGGTGATACACACGAGCGTCTTGGTTTATTTTCTGAACGAGCTTTTTCTCTATATAAGGAAAGGGTTGAATCTGTACTGATTCCTTTGGGATTGCAACAGTTTTCCGTACAACGACGTCATGTTGACCTTCATAGTCATTCTAAAGGATTATTAACGGAATCGACTGGCCCACTGCCTGCATTTGTTGACTCAGCAGTCAATTGGATACGTAATCGATCACCAGAGGCTGTAGATGTTTCTGCTCCTTCACAGGAGGGTAATGAATCTATTCTTGCATTACTTCCACATCTAAACAAATTATTATTTACCACAGAATTTGCGGAATTAGATGATATTAAGCTCGAATCTATTACAGCTGATGAAAAAGGGAAAGAAAGTGTTTTGTCTCAATTAGAGAGAGTACGTTTTGAGGCAATGAAAGAAATGAAAAAACGTGTAGGACGTATAACCTCATTCAGTTTAAATCTCCCTACTATCTCCGGAGAAACACCAAAACAGTGGTACGTTCTCCTTATACAAAAGTTGCTGCTGGAAAAACAGGAGATATCGTTGGAAAATCTTGATCCCGGACCACTCAGACCTCAACCTATTGGGGCGGAGCTACACTTAATGCAAGATGCTGGTGAGGTATTATATCTTCAGTCACGACTATGCGATGAGAAGTTTTTCGACACAACATTTGATGATATGCTACATGAAAACGGTGAGGTATTCGCTCAACTGACTCCCTTAGAAGGTATTAGCTTCCAGGATATTGACAACTACTTTTCTTTTCTTGAAAAAGATGAACTAAAAGAATTTGTAAAAACGATTCCAACAGAGCCTATTTGTGAAGGTTCATCTACTGGTTACACCTTCCCTAAGGTTGTGTTTCGACGACCTACAGAATCAATTGTAAAGGATACCGCCATATCAACACCACACGTTGAGGTTGTTGAAAGTATACTTAATACATCAGATGAATGGGAAGCTGTTCGAGAGGCTTTTGTATTTCTTTCTGATAATATTACACCTGTTAACAAAGATGGAGTTTGTGGATACACACTTGCTAAGGATATTGCCCCAGTTCCTTCTCCAACACATAATGATGAATGTACGTGGTGTGGACGTCGTCGGGATAAACTTTTACGTTGTGGTGCCTGTCGAGTGAATATGTATTGTGGAAAGAAACACCAAATGATGGATTGGAAGGCTGGACACAAAAAGAAATGTGGATTATGGCGAAAAGCCAGAGAAGATTATGAGCAACGTGTGGTACCTTTACTACAATCAAATGGGACAACACTTCCAAGTACTCCATACACCTCTGCTGTTACTACACTGCTGCAATTTATTGATAGCTGGCGTTCTAAAGAGAGTGGACAAATATCTCCAATTATTCATATTCTTGGTATTGGCAAAGATGTGGAAATTTTTTTAATAGAACTTTCTAATTGTGCTTTGAAACTTCGAGGAGAGTGGAAACAATTACGTCTTCTTATTTGTTCTGATGCTTTTTCAGACGAAGAACAGAATGCTGTGTACGCTATAAGTGATACTGGTGTTTGTACCCGTACAATGCCCACTTCTGCTTTGGGAGATGTGTGGCATAAACAATCCGGAAAAGTTGTGGAGGACGCTGCTCTTCTTGTTCGACTTTATAATACGAAATATCATATTTTCATTGATAGCTCTTTATCACAGGGTTCTGTTGCCAATACTATTGGAATTCCTAGTCATGGTAATAATGATAGGGGTTTTGCACCCACCGCGATCATATCATTAGGTACCTTCTTAGGATCAGGTATGACTTATTTTTCAGCAGCTGCTGAAATTATTGCGGATTACTTTGTTGGTGTTATTCCAGTAATGTGTACAGAACCAACATTTGTTAGTGCCTACAATACATTAGATGCCATCCTTGCGAGGGTAAAAAGCAGCAGCACGATTACTACAGATCGAAAGAATAAACTTCTCACTAAGTACGGTAATATAGATGACTTTATTCAACTTAATTCATCTGCTTTTTGTTCAGTACCTCTGGATACAGTTGATGTGACAGCTGACGTCCCATTGGCAACGAGACAGATGATGTGTTTGACACCACACGCAAATCTTTACTATTTCATTATTCCCGTCGAAGTGTAGTAAAATGGTGGTGATCCAATTTTTTTTTTTTCTCTTGTTTTTGTTCTTTCTCATGTGAGCGTGTAAATAGAAATAAAAAAGGTAATGATCCTTTTTTATCTGGTAGCTTGTCCTTCTTCACTTTGTTAAGATTTTAATTCTTAAACTTTCATTGTTTTATTAAACCCGAAAGAATGGAAATAGATTGCGACAAATTTCTATGGGTTTTGTTTTTGCTCTCGGCAATCAACTCTCCTTGCCTTTTGGCAAGACTTGTCAGTGGTGTTTGGGTCACTATAAACCTTTGGTAAAGACACACACAAAAAAAAAAAAAAAAAAAAAAATACGCGTCTTTCTCATGAGTACTACTGTCATCTAGTATTTTCAAGGTATCATGGTGATGTTGGATGCATATTGTGATTTTCAAAGTTATTTGAGTTGTGAATGGAAGATTTTACCTTCTTTTTTTTTTTCTTTGGGTATAGATGTAATGGAGGTGTCTACTTGGATGCCTATAGTGATGACTTGTACTCTTTTCCTTTACAGTACGATTTATTATTTCATTTAATATATTTTTTTTTTTTTTTTTAAATGAACTACAGAGGGCAGGGTGCTTCATTTGTTCTTTGTTTTCTATGACTATTATTACTGATTATTTCCTCTTTTTATTCCTTTCTTTTTTTTTCACACTTTTTATACTTCCTTTCTAATAATAATAATAATAATAATTAAATAGGAAAAAAAAGATAGCGTACGTTAATAATTGATTTCTTGTTCTTTTTTTTTTTTTCACAGGTATTTGTTGCACAAATAAGAGTTGAGAGAGAGAGAGAAAACCTTTATCTTTCTTCCGCTGCGTGGATGACGGGAGAAAAAACCTCAATTTCATGTTTTTCACACCGCGAACTTTCGCCTCGTCGTGTGGATTCATGCAATAATGACAATTCCTCCAACCCCGTCCCCCCGCTGAACGGCCATTCCTACCGGGATCCGTCGCCGCAAGAGGAGAAATATCACCAGCGGGAAGAAGTAAACAGGCAGGATGGATTATTTCCCCCCACAGCGGATACCTCAACGCTTGAGGACCGCCGGACGGTTGAATGTCCATCGACGGACGGATTTGGGGTTATTCCCTCCACCGTCTCCGTCTCTCTGCCGGTAACGGAGTGTCAGGAAATACCCATTCCATCGGATGAGCCACAACGAGGGGTGGATCCACACTTTTCAAGTTTTTATGCATCCAGTTCAAGTAACACAGAGCTGGAAATGGAAGATACAAACTCATTACCAACACAAATGCATACTCTTCAGGGTTCGATAACGGAAAAGGATATGAAAATGTTAGAACGCAAAGCACGTGGACGTTGCTTAGGTATTGGATCACGTACATTTGTAGCAGTAAACATTTTTTTATTAGTGTGTTTTGTTGTAACTATTTGTGTTTTGCCACTAGAGGCTACATATAGAATGTCACTGGATAAAGCATTAGAGAAATTGAGTGATGCCTCAGTAGAACCAATTAGTAGAGCTGTTGGTACCAACCTTTTTAATACTGAAGATGTTGTAAAATCTCTCTTTAATAGTCTTCAGTTGAATCGCACGACATCCATACGTGTATGGAGTGAAGAGAATATGCCAGAAGTAATGCAGCAACTTTGTGCTACATTGCGAACATCTAACACGGGAAAACGTTTGCTGTATTTGCATCTCAGCAGTCCTTTCTCAGGCTTTGGGGCGTATTGTTCACAGCAGTATGACGGTGAAACACTGGTGGGAACATATCATTCAGATAATAATTCTGACTTTCGTTATGTGATAGACCCAAAGACACTCTTGTATGCTGAACCACTTGAACCGGTTTACATGGCTAATACAATGACAGAGATGGAGTATGCTATTGAGTTTGCTTTCGCCGAAAATGCATTTGCAAATGTTGTCTTACCGTGGTATCGTGAGGGTAGAGACAACAATTGGTGGACATTTGTCCATAATAATGAAATATTAATGACCTTTACTTACCCTTTTACAGACTACAGAGGTAATCCGGCGATGCTTACAACTGCATTGCAACTCAAGGGATTACGATATTTTTATGATGGGACCTCTGGACCAGTGAAGTTAGATTCTGTAATGGTGGTAGAACTTCAAACCGGGATCGTACTAAGCAAGAGACCATATGGACGAGGACCAACTATGTGGGATAATTGGAATTGCACTCATGATCCAAAACTTTGTGAAAAACTTCCACAAGTTGAATACCTGGAATCACTTAATGATCCATACATGGCTGCAGCTGTCGAGAAATTGGGTGGAAAAAGTGGAATTACAGTGCTTGCGAAGAATGGGAACCTTGTTGGATATTCCTTTAACCTTGAAGGTGAACATTTTCGTGTTATTATAAGTCGTGTTCATACGAGTGATGAACGTCTTAGAGTTGTTACTATTGCTCTTATCCGAGAATCGACGTTAACCAGCAGTTTAGAGACTTCGAACAATAGGGTATATCTCGCCATTGTTTTTTCTATAATTGCTATTGTGTTTGCAGAATTTGTCATTATTTACGCTTATACAAGACCGTTACATCTTTTGTTTCGGGGATTTTTAGTGATGATGCAATTTCAGGACGGATCAAAATATTTCAAATGTTCATCTACTTTTAATGATGTGGCTTGGTTGCAACTCCAATTGAAACAGTTTAATAGACAATTGATGTATATGAAAACACTTCTTCCCACTGAAATGGTAGATGAATGGTTTTCAAGGGTCAGCGATGCCAAAAAACTAAAATTATCTACGCAAGAAAAAGTACAAAATATCAAATCGATGGAACAGGGACAGGAGAATACTACTATTGATACTACTAATGCTATAGGGATAATGACAGTGCCATCGGAAACTACTACTTCACACGCCAGTGAATATCATATGAGCGACAATCGTTCCATAAGGTCTGATGAATCAGATGCACTTTGTTCCAGACTCCATGAGAGTATATTAAAAGATGAGCTTAATCAGTTTCGTCGACGATTCTGCAGTATTGTCTGTTTATCTATGGCTCTTCCCGATTATGATCACTCAATAGATGGTTTTGTGAAGGCATTCTCGGAATCAAGTGTTCCTCTTATCATGCGTTACAGTGGTGTAATAGAGGTTCAGCGCTCAAACTTTTTATTAGTCACTTTCGGTGCACATTCCCAAATGGCACAACATCAAACACAGGCAGTACGTTTTGCATTAGATTTATTACAGATCCTCCCACCTGATATTGCGGAGTGTGTTGGCGTTATGGTGGATTCTGCGGAATATCTCGTGGGAACCTGCGGAACACCAGAGTTCAATACGCGAACCACGCATGGACTTCAAATTCCCATGCAGTTGGACTTATTAAGACTCATCTTATCTCTTAAGTGTCACATTGTCGTTACCCGGCCTGTCTCCATTGCGCTTGATAAACAGTTCCTCACTATTCCTGTAGAGGCGGTTTGCTGCGGGGATCTCAACACAACACTGGTCTTATATGAACTGCGCGGCTGCACGGCCGCATTGGCCAGCGAATACGTCTCGGATCTCGTGGAATACATCGCCATCATACGGCGGGCATTTCTGCACATGTTGGGGGGAAGATACGCAGAGGCCGCACGGTTGCTTGTGCAGATTGAAGGAAAAGATGTACAGGGCGACAGACTATTGCGGGCCTGTCGTCGTCTTTTGCGAAAGGGAACTACAAAACCGTATGTTCGTACATGGGGTCAATTACTCGCCACGACCCATCGACGTAAAGAAATTATTAATCATAACAACACGGTGGATACTTCTTCACCGTTACCAGATTATTTTCGTGTACCAATGCTGCGTGCAAAACACAGCTTTCTGCAAGAAGGTTCAGAGTTGGAGAATACTCTGTTATCTGGAGTCTCTGCGCGCAGCGGTTGTTCAAGAGCCGCAACTCCTGCCAATAACAGTTTTTCAGGAGCCATGCAGTATGAGGATGCTTGTGATCGACCATTATTTGAAATGTTAATTGAATCATCTATTGATGATAATGATGATGTGCAAGATGCATTTGCTTTGAGCAGTCGCTATAATGAAGGAAGTATTTCACCTACAGCCCGCAGTAATACCAAAGGGGAATTGCCTTTTGTATTTGAAGATCATCAGGGAAACTCATGGGTACGTTCTGTAGACAAATTGGGAACAGGTGCCTTTTCAGTGGTGTATCGTGGAATGTCATCTTTGGGAGACCTCGTCGCACTAAAATGTTTCGCCTTACGTTCACGTCATATTGAAATTGAAGATATTGTTGAGGAATTAAAATTATTTTCTCAACTTAGACATGGTAATATTGTGCAATACATCAGTTGTTACTTATCCAGCGACTATCTTATTGAAGTTATGGAACTTGTACCAGGTGGATCACTTGATGGTATTTTAAGTGGTTTTGGAACTTTATCAATTGTAACGGTCCGTCGTTTCTTGCGAGATGCCTTAAATGGTCTTATGTACTTACATTCTAAAAATGTTGTTCACTGTGATGTGAAACCGCATAATGTACTTGTTGCGATGGATGGTGTATACAAGTTAAGTGACTTTGGTTCTTCGCTATTGCGACTAACAAACTCCATGCATGAGATCAGTGATGTGTGTGAGATGCGGGGAACGCCTGGGTATATGGCTCCTGAGGTGGCGCGTGGGGAACTGCCAACCGGGAAGAGTGATGTCTTTTCGCTGGGCATCACCGTGCTGGAACTCCTCACAGGACGACTTCCGTGGGATTATGCCTCTGAACAAGGAGAGGAGGGGGTACAAACAACCCAGAATATAAAACTTCCATCGCATCAAGGAGAAGGAGAAGGAGAAGGAGAAGAAGAGGAATATCTACAAAATAATACAGGGAGAGAGGAGACAGAGGGAGAGGGAGGAAATGTGATGTCTTCTATTGAGAGAAATGTGAATGTGGAGGAGAAGCGGCCTGTGTCACCCACGTGGATTTCACTTCACGATAATGTTTTGTGGCCCGACACCACAATAAATCCTCCGTCTAATGTTCTTAATAACAACAATAATAACAACAGACAGACCACACGTCCCCCTATTGAAGAACTCCTGCGCAGTCCAGAGCAACTTCTCATTCGCGTCAGTAAAGGTGAAGTCGTGCCAGTCATTCCACAATGGCTGGAGGACGATGTTCAGGACTTTGTGCGGTTGTGTGTGGCCCCCGATCCGGAGAAACGGGCAACCGTGAAGGATTTATTACATCATCCATGGATGTTTTAACAAATAGGCATTTATCGGCAGTGGGGCTCTGTCTCATTTACCCCAATACGGAGTTTATATATATAT
Organism: Trypanosoma theileri; assembly: GCF_002087225.1. NCBI lineage: Eukaryota > Euglenozoa > Kinetoplastea > Trypanosomatida > Trypanosomatidae > Trypanosoma > Trypanosoma theileri. Next base: position 185,048 of record NW_021639847.1, read on the forward strand.
ATATATATATATATAAGAATAATATGTATGAATAGATGAATATGCAAAGGTTTTTTTTTTCTTTTTTTTTCATTTCTTTTCTTTTCTGCTCCTGTCTCAGAGCAAATAATAGTGTTTCTGAAATGGTTTCTTGTGCAAATATATCTGCACCGATAAAAAAAAAAAAAGAAATAAATAAATAAAAATATGATCTGACGGTAAAAAGGGTCACTGACATTGATAATTACCACGTCCTTTATTATTATTATTACGTTAATAATGTGTAATCATCAACAATGACCCATTGTTGACGCTTTTTATGGGGGGAAAAAATAACAAAAAAGAATGAATAAATAAATAAATGAATTAATAGATAATAAAACAAATGGTAAAAATACCAAAAAAAAAAGAGCAATTATTATTTTTCAGAATAATTCATCTTGCTGGAAACACAAAAAATAAAAGTGAAGGGAGAATAGCAAAAAAAAAAAAAAAAAAGAACANAAACATGTGGATTCTTTAATAAGAAAAAAAAAAAAAAGAGTAGGTGATGAAAAAGTTATTGACTTATCACATCTGTTATTTGTTAGTTTTTTTTATCTTACTTATTACTTATCAAATCTTACTGTCTTCCCTTTTTTTTTCCACTATGTTCATGTGGTCTTGTGAATCACTCTCTCTCTCTCTCTCTCTACACATATATATATACATATACATATATAGAGAGAGATAGAGATAGAGATAGATAGATATTTGTTTGCATTTTTATCCCCCTTCTCCTCCCCTCTGCCCATTTTTTTTATTTTTACTGTTTGTGCAATATGCATGTTCTTTGATCTCTACAGAAAACGAATGATGAAAAAAAAAGAAAGAAGAAAATGAATAAAAAAAACACAGATAGAAGAATAGTAACAACTGTAACAGGAACAAGAAGCAAAATAGTACGTGTCATAACTATTATAAATATAAATTTATCTTGGCTTCTATAATAAAAAAGGAAAAAAAAAATGGAAATTTTGGAGAAAGGGTCAAAACAAAACAAAAAAAAAAATAAATAAATGAAAAACAATAATGGGATTTTTCTCCTTTTTTTTCCTGCACGTTTTCTCTGTGCATGTGCGTAATAATGTTTGTATGGAAATAAAACGAGGTAAAAGCACAAGATGTAAAAAAAAAGAAAGGGGATATATATATATATATATATATATAAATAGCCAAAAATGGTAACACATATATTTGTGGTGCTGTGATGGATTTTAACTGCCTTTTTTTGGGAACGGTTTATCACCGTTATTTTCTTTTTTTTTCTATCTTATTTTTAACCCTGTAGACTGGTTTAACGTTTGGTGGAAAAAAAAAATATTTTTATTTATTTATTTTCTCTTTGGAATTGGAATATGAAAGCTATTTCTCCCCCTACTACTACCCCCCTTTTTCATTAGGTGTGCAAATAGAGTTAACACTTGTTCATACATTTACAGGCATACAGAAATGCACGGAGAATGTTGAGATATATCAATGTTTCCATAATAGTGGGTATAGCAAAAAAAAACCCTAATGATCTCGCGATGTTATCTTTGGTTTTTTTTTTTGTGTTTTTGCTTGTTGCCTCATTTTCTTATTACTATTATTATTATTATTATT
>NW_021639847.1:187025-203331 GCF_002087225.1 Trypanosoma theileri
TTATTATTATTATTATTATTATTATTATTATTATTATTATTATTATTATTTGGATTGTGTGTGAGTATGTATTTACTTTTTTTCCCTGACGGGTGTCTGCTGTATTTTCCTTGGTGTTTTTAACTTCTTTTCAATTAAAAAAAAAAAAAAAAATCCTTTTTTTTTTCATTTTTTCCTGTTATTTATTTTCTATTTTCAAGAAGATATTATAAAGCAAGAAAAATAATTTGATTGATTTCCTTTTGTTTATAAAAGGAGGAAAAAAGAAAGAAACACACAGACAAAGAAAGAAACAGACACCAAAAGTATTATAGAAAGCGAAACAACAAAAAAGAAGAAAAAAAGAAAAAGAATGAAGATTTTGGTTTGTGGAGGGGCGGGATACATCGGAACTCATTTCGTGCGGTCGTTATTACGCCGTACTTCTCATAATGTAATTATACTTGACAGTCTGGATGCAACGCACGGTCGATCGGATCATATTGATACCAAAGAGAATGCCTTGAGAAAAGGACTTCTTACGGAAAAGAAGGAAGGCGTAAGTGGAACCAATGAAGACGGGAAATCGGAGCGTTTTGCCGTACTGGAGGTTGGGGATGTGCGAGATGTAAACTTTTTAAATGATGTTTTCACTCGCCATGCCCCTATTGATGCGGTGGTGCATATGTGTGCCTCTATTGTGGTTCCAGAAAGTGTACGAGACCCATTGTTGTATTATGATAACAACGTTATTGGCATTATTCGACTATTGCAAGTCATGCGGCATCATAAATGTGATAAGATTGTCTTCTCCAGCACAGCAGCACTCTTCGGTAATCCTGCGGCCTTAACGTCAGGAAGTGTGAGCATGGAACCTATTCGTCCAGATGCGAAGAAAAACCCTGAAAGTCCATATGGAGAGACCAAACTGGTAGCTGAATGGCTTCTGAAGGACTGTGCACAGGCGTATGGAATTAAGAGTGTTTGTTTGCGTTACTTCAACGCCTGTGGAGCCGACGAGGATGGTGATATTGGCGAAGATCATGAACCCGAAACGCACCTCATTCCTCTCATTCTCCGCGTGCCACTGGCGGAGGAAATCAACAAACGCCGACGCGAACGACAATTGCCGCCTGTGCAGGACTTTGTCTCTATCTTCGGAACGGACTATCCCACACCCGATGGGACGTGCGTGCGGGACTACGTGCATGTCTACGATCTCGCCACGGCGCATTTGTGTGCGTTGGACTTCTTGGCCAAACTCGGCCCGGACGACAAGTCGCGGTTCTTCTCGGCCTTCAATCTCGGCACCTCGCACGGCTATTCCGTGCGGGAAGTCATCGACGCCGCCCGCCGCGTGACGGGCCATCCGATTCCCGTGAAGGAGTGCGAGCGGCGACTGGGCGACCCGCCGGTGTTGGTGGCCTCCGGGGCCGAGGCGGCGTCGGTGCTCGGCTGGCAGCTCAAGTACGACAACATTGACAAGATCATCGCCTCCGCGTGGAGGTTCCATCAGGCACATCCTACAGGGTATACATCCTAGCCCAACAGCTTCTAGGAAGATCTGTTTTTATTATTATTATTATTATTACTAATATGATGATTATTAATATGATTATCTTTTTTTTTTTTTTGTGGCTGAACCCTGTCCCCTTCCAGGGTGAAGCTCGTTCTTGCACAATACATGTGCGTATCAAAAAGAAAATTTTAATGCTAAAAAAAAAAAAAAAAAAAAAAAAAAAAAAAAAAAAACGTTGAAGCGGGAAAATAGGGGGCTGGAGAGAAAGTAAGAGACACCTTGTCATTGTTGGTGGTGTTGATGGTCGAGATACAATGCACGTCATTTAAAGTGATAATAATGAGGTTACTGATGAGAATGTACATCACTACTTTACTTTACGTACCTTGCCGGAAAAACAAAAATCTTTTTTAATTGTTTTCTTCTCTTTTTCTTTTTCCTACCATATATATATATATATAAGTGTAACAACGAAGCGCTCACTACTGTTGAGAGTTGTAGGAGTAGAGTGCTTGTATTTGTTAATGTCTGTTGTGTTAGTGGTGATTGTGACGATATAAAGAAAATAGATATTATTATTATTATTATTATTATTATTATTATTATTATTAGTGTAGCAAAAATGCTAATGATGAGAATGAGGGAAACATCACTGAGAACTCCTACTCGAGCTTCATTGCGTATTTTAAATCTCCTGCACATACCAAATCATATACACATAGATGGACCATACACTGCCCTGTTAAGTGTACGACGTACACTGAAACACCGTTCCTTATCTCCTAATGATCCCTTTGGTGAAGTTGCCTCTTCTAAAGATCCTTCAGATGGTTTTTATAGTGCCTGGAGTAATGTAGACATGGATGCCTTTGCGAATGCAGCGGCAAGTGAAGAGATACGCACAGCCCACTTTGGACCAGAGTGGTCTAGGTTTACTACAATAGGACGACTCTCGGTAAAGAAAATGCAAAAAGAGGGAAATGTGAAGGAAAAAGATACATTAGATGAAGGAACACTAACAAGGTCTCTCACTATGGAGGAACTCCACTCATCTGAATTAGAGGCACGAAGGAAATTATTTGAGAAGAACTATACAAGTTATGAAGAGTATGTGGAAAAGGAACTGAGTAGCAGTAATATGGATGATAACAACAACAACAACAACAAGAGGAATGATAATAATAATAATAATAATAATAATAATAATAATAATAATAATAATAATAATTATCACAATAGCAATAATAATAATAATAACAACAGTCAAAGAGACCATGAAATGGAAGACTCTACAGATGCCATAATGGATGTGGAAAATGAATATTCCATGCCGCTTCCACGATTTCTAACAGAAGAAAAAAAACACATGCAAACATCAAATCATTCAGAATTACCAATAACGTCGAGTAATATTTCAGTTTCAAATCGTCGTGAGATCTCGCAGGTACCAGAGTCCTTGATGTGTGTTATTCTTAATGCCTTGGGTGATCCCCATGGGGATCCACAACTCCCACGAACAGATCCATTACATTGGAGTACAGATGATATTATTCTCTGGTTAACAAAGATGGAAAAAAAACAATTAGACATGACATCAGCCTCTACTACAGGCGTGAGAGAGAGTTTGGCAATGGAGGATGTATGTATGCAGGAGGCATTCCGCATGGTTCAGATCAACGGGGAGTTCTTACTGCAGCACACGATGCCAAGCACAATGTTTCAAGTAATGCGGCGATGGTATTTACGTCGACAAGAAATTGGTTTGAATATTTTAAAACAAAAACAAAATTTGCAAAACAATAATAATAATGATTATAATTCTATCGAACATACAAAAAACAATAGAAATGTAAACTATTGTGTTGATATTGTTTCGGAAAGTGTTCTTGTGAATAAGGCTGTTGAAGAGGGTAGAGCTAAGCTTGATGAGACTATATTACGCATTACACCTTTGCTTATTCAAGAAACCATATCGCAATGCTATCCATACTGCCGTTAAGTAAAAGTATATATATATATATATATATATATATATTCTTTTTTATTTCTTCTGAAGGGTCTATGGGAAAAAAAAAAATATATAGGGGAATTGAAAAAAAAAAAAAAACTGTTTCGTTTCCTCTTATCGTTAGATACAAAAATTGTTGATAATTAGAAAGGAAGATTTCTGATGATTGAAATTCTTTGTGAATAAAAGATAATTTTCCTTATACCTCTTCTCTCAATAATTATTATTTCTTTTTTTTTTCCTTTCTTTTTTGTAAAGTATATCCATAATAATAGATAGAGAGATATGAGTGACTCTCCAACTCCGTGGGAGCACATAAATCGCTTCTACCAGACAACCCGTAAACCCATTCAGTTGTTTGTGGCCTATCACGCCGATGCGGCCGCCGCATCTCTTACACTGACTTCTCTCTTAAAGGCCTGTTTTATTCCTTTTAACCTCCATCCTATCTTTGAATATGCAGAGGCGAGAGAGGTGATTCAACGTACAAGCCAGGCGCAGGATACAGAGAGACTCAGTGATGATGAGCCGCCTGTGGATGAACTCTTTGTTCTCATTGGTCTCGGTGCCCCAGTGGCATTGCGATCTTTCTTTGATCTCCAACGACACATTGTAGTGGTATTAGACTCCTATCGACCATTCCTTCTGGACAATCTTCGCGCAGATGATAATACACGACTCATAGTCTGGGGACGCGAACGTATTCACGAGGAAGTTGATAACTTCTTTCGTGATCAACAACGGCGAGAACGTCGTCGACGTCGACGTCGTCAAACACGCAGAGAACGACGTCGTTTACGTGCATATGGAAATAGTGATGCAGATAAGGATGAGGATGATGATGATGATGGGAGTGAGTATAGCAGCGACGGTAGTGACACTAGTGATGATGATGATGATATGGAGGAAGATGAGAATGAAATGACCCCTTCGCAAAGTCAAGAACGACTTGATTGGATGAATGAAGGAGTTCCAGAGTTTTTAGAACAAATGTATTATGCTGCGGAGTGCGGTGGAAAGAGTTGCGCACTTGAAGTATATGATTTAGCGATTCTTCTCAATCGTGTGAAGGAGCCAGTGTTGTGGCATGCGGCTGTAGGCGTTTGTGATCTCTTTACTAGACGTCTCATTGACTATGGAACTTATTTAGTAGAGATGCGACGTTTACATAATGAAGTCACCCTTCGAAAAGGCATTCGTCGTGGTCCATTAGATGATGTCACGGATGAGAATATTAATCGATTTCACAAGGTTGCCGCCTCTACTAATACAATGCAGCTTGTGAACTTTGATGAGGATCAACTTTTCCTTTTACGTCACTTCTCACTATGGGGAGCGATGTGGTATCATCCCGTAGTGGCGAGTCTCTTAAGTCTACACCACGTGGAGGATGGAGTGGGTACACTGCGGCAGCTGTTAGCACGCTGTGGGGTCTCGGCAAAGTTAGCCCAACAACCCTGGCGGGAAGTGCCGGATGATGTGAAGATAGAATCACAGAGACTTGTCCATCAGGAACTGAAACAATTACTGCGAACACGAGGGAGTTTTATTAGAAGTCCTACACAAATTCGTTGTGTGGCACGAACGGCGGGATATAGTGTGGAAGTGTCTACCTTTGATGTCTGTACACTCTTTACAGCCTTTCTTGCGGCTGTACCACCAAGTAATATCTTTATTGAGGAAGAGGAAGGCGAGAGAGAAAGAGGGAATAGAAGTGAAATATCATCTGTACAAGATAAGTTACGTGAATTCCGCCGAGAACAGTTCTGGCGTGCACATGATATCATTGATGCCGATCCAAATTGTAGAGCTTTTACAGCCGCCGTGCAGGAAGCGCAATCTCTACAAGAGTCCGTCGCCGCCGCTACGAGTGCATTGATGCAGCCGGGAATGATTCAAAGCACAAAAGGCATTCATTACGCAAAGCCAAGTGATCCCACAAATGCCTCCACCGCATTAGAAACATTCGGTTCACCCTTTCGACTAGCGGTATTAACAGAACGACTCTTGTATACATTAACAGTGGAGAGAGGATTGGGTAAATACACACGAGAGGTTCGCCCGGTACTTCTCTCCTGTCCTCTACCGCGGACCATCACCGCAGCCGCACAGCGGCAACAGGAACAACAACAACAACAACAGGAGCGACAACAATTATTGGCACAAACAGAAGAATCATTTGTGGTGGTGTTTGGCCATGAAGGTCCAACAACGGCTGGATTATCTCCACTTGTGCCTGTGGCCCACTGGAATGATTGTGTGACGAACACAGAAGATTTTCTCGTGCCGCCGCTGCGGGATTATGTGCGGCGTGATGTTGTGATTGTGGAGGGCCGCGAGTCCACGGCACACTTGGCAGAGATGTTGCATCTCCGCTCTTTAGCAGGGGGACTGTAGAGAAGAAGGAATCCACCATTTCACACGTACATACAGACATATATATACACAGAGGAAGAAAAAGGATATATATATATATATATGCTGTGTTTCTAGAGTGTGAATTGACTCATGGGATTACGGTGAAGCGATGGAGAGAGGTAGGTAGAGAGAGAGAGAGAGGCTCATCCTTTAGAAATTAAAAAAAAAAAAAACATAAATAATAAAAGAACCATAATAAGAAGGGTAAACACTCTTTTAGTGCATATAAACAAGTATAAAGAGAAAAAGGTAAAGAGTTTGTTTGTGTACGAATACCATAGATGCTCCTTTCTCAAAGAGACGTTTGTTTCTTTTTTTTTTTTCTTTTTTTCTTCCTTTTCTTTGTTGTTTATACAGTTATTTCTCCAACGGAGCTGAAGATCCATAGAGGGGAATGACGTTTCTGCGTATAGAGAGTTTCCAGAAAAGAAAAAATTCTTATGAACATTAATTCTTTTTTTTTTTTTCTTCTTAACTCCCTCATCTTTATATTTCACTGTTTTTTTTTTTGTTTATTATTTTGGAGACAGTAGTGTGTAAATGTGGCTGAATAGAAAATATAAATAAATAAATATTTACCCCTGTTTACATATCAATCTCTTTCTGTGTGTGTATTTATTTATTTAACGAGTTTTTTTTCTTTAAATTCCTTCTTATGATCACACTACATATGTTTGACGCTTTTGTCTATAGCCATGTTTGTATATATATATATATATATAAATATGTAAATGTACGACTGTGAATATCGTTTTATTATTATTATTTATTTATTTTCTTTTTTTTTCCCCTTTTTTTTTATTTTCTGCAAGTGCTGGTTTGGGGGTCTTCATTTCTGTTACACCTAACGAGCGATCACATTATTCTCATTATTAGTAGTGCTTTCTTCTCTGATTTTGTAGGGATTTAAACCAAGTGTGATCACTGGCCAAAAAAAAAAGAAGAAAAAAGACACCGTTTCTGTCGTTAACTTTTTACGTTATTTCGATTAGTTTATTCGTTACTTCTTTTTTTTTTTTCTTAGTTATTCCTTTGTTATTGTGGAGATTCTCGTTGTTAGTATTATTGTTATTCTTTGTATCGCATTTATTTAGATCCGTATTCGTCTGTTCATTACACCTACTTTTCCCTCCACTACTGTATGGAAGATGACAGACACGACTGCACTGCCAATGCGGTCCACCGCCTCGTGTTTGCAGGGATTTACGGAACATCGGTCCATCGTTGTTGGGCCAAACCGCAGTAGAAGTAGAAGTAGTAGTATTACTAACGGCAATACCAGCAATATCAATAACAACTATTCTAATAATAATAATAATAATAATAATAATATTCATAATAACAACAATGACAACAACACTGGCATGGGTTTGATGGGGACAACAGAGAGTCGTTCATTTCGTGTGCGAGTGGCGCAGTCTGCCACGACTAATAGTAATAATAATAATAATAATAATAGACCGTTCAACACACCGACCAAACAACCATCGCGGGGTTTATTAGAAGAAACAGATGTGTTGAACTACCGTAGAGGCGGTTCTATTCCACACGAGCTGCAAGAACCACGCATAGATGGAGAAGACTCCTCTTATGCCCGTGTCCGTCAATCACTAGAGACAACACTGCGGGATCGTGAAAAGGAACTGGCGGCGGCCCTCCAGCGTGAGAAGACACTCATCAGTCGATTACGGGTTTCAGAGGAGACACGGGTGTTGTATCAACTCTACACCCAACGACTGCTGGAGTTATTGCGAGTGCAGGAGTGGAGTCATCCACTGCCGTTTGTGAAGAATAGTGAAGTGATTGATGCCCTCCGTGAGGCCATACACTCTGGAGAGATTGTTATGATGAGTGAAGACTCTACACACACACAGGAGAGTAATACAGATGGTACGATATCCACAAGCATGTTGACATCATCTCCTTCCACACCCGCTTCATCTATACAGTTAACAAATGCCACACTACTCACATCCGCCATGTTGGAATCTAAAGTAACGAATTGTCTTTTACACTTAAAACGAGAGAAAGTAAGACGACAGGAAAGTATGATGCAAACACTTCAAACAGCATCCAATACATTTGTTGAGGAAATGGAGGCGAAACTCGCTGTTCTCTCAAGTGCACTTCGTCAAGTTGAACAACGAGTTGGGGAACACGTGGCGACCACAACAGTTACTCTTCAACGGCATGTGCGGAATACACAAAACAATGGATTATGTATAGAACAACAACAAGAGGAATTACGGCGATTGAAACAAGAGTGTGTGCGATACCAGCGAGAACAACAACGCACACAAGGAGAGATGACAGCATTAAAGGATGAACTCGCACGTTTAGATGGTGATCGTGAGGCGGCGTTAATTATGCACCGCGCCGCGGAGTGTTTAGAAGATGTTCGGCAGAGTGTACGGAATGCCGTGCGGGGGGCGGCCCACTCAATTGAACAGTCCACATTAGAGAGTAATACACTAAAGGAACCGTTTATACAATCTATGCGTGTCATTGCGGTGAAGGTGGAGGCACATGCAGATATGGCACGAACAGCTGTAAGGCGTTGGCAACAAGAATACCATATTAATAATAATAATAATAATAATAATAATAATAATATTAATAATAATATTAATTATAATAATAATAATGTACGAGAGGCATTTCGCACGGATGTGGATATGGATGCTGTTCACCGTTTATTACTGAGTCCCCCACGACGGGTGACTCGCAGTTGTGAACAATCATCACTACTACCGAGAGACGATAATGTGGGGAATTCGAATCTCATGATGTTGGAGGAACTCGCACGGGTGATGAAGAACTTATGTCGACTATTAGAGAATAACGCACGTCAAATGGAGACAAATACCGCAAAAGTAACAAAGAGTATAGCGGATTGGGAAAAGGCCATTGTAAAGCAAATGACGGATATTTGGGAATGTATGCGGGCGGGGCTTCTCGAACACGGTGTGATTCCCCCAACCTCCACACAACACCGTCAACTCTGCGGAGAGGCCCCATTGGCGCTTGGCGATCATCACTACACCGATGGGAGTACCACCGCCGCTTCTACACACATTCATCACATCAACAGTAGTAGTAATAGTCACAGTGATAACAACACCAGCACGAATATCAACATCAACCACAACCAACATCATAACAGCAGTAATAGCAACAATAATAACAATACCAATCGTGGATCTGTATTACCGCTTTCACAGACAAACTATACCAACAATACTACTACTACTACTACTACTACTACAGTTGCGGCTCCCCCATCAAAAGTCATCATGGGTCGCAATGGAAGTATAAGCACATCCTGTGGCCATACACACTCCATGAGTGGAGTTCCATCATACTCCAGTTCAACCAATGCAAGTAGAGCCACAAGTGCAATGACGTCGTCTGCGGCTCCATCGTGGAATCTTCCATCTGCAGTTTTGTGTGAAGTGGAGCGAACACCCGATTCACGTTCACACCGTGATAAAGATTTTCTCTCACCACCATCCATCAACGTCTCACGGGCACCAACACCACCACCACCATCATTCCAATCGCAAGGTCTGCGAACGGCGACTAATCTCTTTCAGCATCAGCAGCAAGACCGTATTGTGGATATTTCTCCATGCAAAATTCCATCATCTGGGAATGGATTGTCAACAGTACCAAGACTGCATTACACAAGAGAAATAGAGAATCTGGAAAGTAATAGTGCACGTAGCGTCTCTGGGGCTATTCTTCCACGCCGTACACAGACCTTTTCTTAGATACATTTGTAAGAGAAAAAAAAATCTTTTTTTTTTTTTTTCTCGCAAGAGGAGCATAAATCTTTTTTTTTTCTTCTTCTATCCATCTTTTGTTTTTTTGTTCTTCTTCTGATTTGTGGTAAAGAATAGAATAAAGAAGAAAGAATTTGGATGGGCATTTATTTCGGTATGGAATATATTAATCCAAACATTAGATTATTTTTCTCTTTTCTCTCTTGTGAGAACAACTTTTTTTTACTTTTGGTGCTTTCGTTTTTTTTTATTAGACTGATGTGCATACCTCCTGTTTTTTTCTTTTGTTGTCATTGGCTCTTTGCTATTATTTTGCGTCTGATAGTGGCGTTCTTTTTTTTTTGTGTGTGTACATGTGAAGTCTGGCTTTGAGAAGCGATTTGTGTAATTCTTGTTGCTGTTGCGGTAACGATCTCTTGATCTTGATATCTCTCTAGCAATAAATATTTGTAATTATATAATTATATATATATATATATATATATATATTTCTCTTTTTGCTATTCTTGTTATTTCCCTTTCTTGTTATTATTGTTATTATTATCATTATTATTGGAACTGTTATTTCCATTATCTCTGCAGTTGTACCAACAAAGGGATATTTGCACCTCACCGCCTCGCCAAGAGAATTAGTTCCACCACAGTACAAAAGGACAGTTAGAGAGAAAGAGAGAGAGAAACCCTAGAGAGGTATACGACGGCAAGTAATAGAAAAAGAGAAACCAACATAATATATATAATAATATTAATAATAATAATCATCATCATCAGAGAATAAGAGCAACCATAGTAAAAAGAAACAAACAAACAAACAACAACAACAAAAAAAAAAAAAACATGTCGCAGGAAAACAGTCAGATGAGCACAGGATTATCTCTCTGCTCTCCAATGGAAGAGTCTCCAATCGGTGGAGTACGTGAGTCCACTTCCTTTGCAGATCTCATACGTGCACGAGAGCAACAACAGCAACGAATACGCGATGCATTAGAGCAGCAGAACCGTCAGTTGCGTGCACGTCTGGCGTGTGAGGAACCCCTTCCATTAACAGCAACCTCCACAATATCCACAACAACAATAACAACACCCCCATCCGCTGCCCATCGTCGTTCAAACCACACACCAATCAAACAACAAGTAGTGCCAGTGGAGGAATTCATCACCTTTGTTACTGAGATGAAGGAACTCATCAACTGCGCGCAGCAGGCGGATTTGGTGGCTCTGCAGGCACTGCAGGATCGTGTGGAGTTTCAGAATCGAGATCTCGTGCAGCGCCTCACTGAACTGGAGGCGTATATGATTGCAGCTCAACGACGGGATATGATGAACAGTGCGGGTGCTGCTGCTGCTGCTGTGATGACATCTAGTGATGATAGTGGAGTGCAGAATACACAGAATGGTGTAAATGCGAAAGAAGAACACAATTCATTGGATTACGTGATGAGAGAAATGGAAAATATACGTTTAACAGCAGAAGAGGCGATGATGCGAGTATGTCAATGTGATGAAGTGATGGCCAAACAACAGGCAGCAATGTCTCTCTTGGAGAAGGACTTGAATACATTAGAAGAGAAGATCATAGATGTGGAATCCATGCCAACACTGTTTAGACGAGAAGCAACTGCACTTGAGGAACGTCATACTTCTTTCACATATCGAATACAAGAGGAAATTACACAACTGCAGCAGAAGTGGAAAGAGGAACAATTAACAGAAGTTGTAGGGAATCAAATACGGCAACTGGAAGAACAAATGCAAAACCTCATCTCCACAATGATGACAAGAGAGAAGGAGAATGTGGAAGTCTCAAATGATTTCAAAAACAAGGACATGGTTCAACACATCACAGATGATGTTCGTGAAAAAATGCAAAAACTTCTCTACACAGTTGAATCTTCACTTACTAAAAAAATAGAGGAATTGGATGCTAGAATGGATATCTGCGTTTCAGACTGCAAGAAAAATTCAGAGTTAGCAGTGATAAACCTCACATGTAAAGAAGAAGATTCAAACAATACTGTTGCAAACCCCATGTTGAATTCTCAATCTATAAATATGATGGAATTATCAGAGAGACTAGAGAAACTTGAAATGACAGTAAATACGGCGATATTGCAAACAAACACTATGCCAGCTAATGAAGAATGTAATGAACGCATTGCATTATTGACAAAAGAAGTAGAAGGAGCTGCTGCTCTTATTGAAAGTGTTATAGCACGCCAGGCAACTGCTAGTGGTGATAAACTCATACTAGACACGGTACAATTGGATGAACGTGTATCTCGTCTAGAAACACAGTTACAGGTGGTACAAGAATATGTTAATGATATCACAAATAAAGTTCAAGATACACCTAAAGTGATATCAGGCGATACTAATAATAATAATAATAATAATAATAATAATAATAATAATAATAATATTGCTGGTGTTGTTGTTAGTGCTACGGAAACCGATGGTAATCATCATAAAGATAATGGGAATACGAATAACGGTGAAAGTGAGAATGGTAAACCGACAGTACTCCCGGAAAGTCGCTGGCAACAAGATCGAATTCATCGCCATTTACAGGAGGAATTGGAACTCGCATCTGCAGATCTTCGTGCACAAGCGATAGAACAATTTAGAATGACATACAATATTCCTCTCTCAGCATCCACAGCAGCAGCAGCGGAGGGAAATACACTTAACGAAGATAGTCCTTCCTTTTTCACAATGCCTCCACCTCCACCTCCACCTCCACCGTACGAAACCCCAATGTTTGCTGTTCCCCGCAGTGTAGGCCCCAACAGAGAGTCGCGATTACAGTCATCACGACCAGGCACACAATCATTTGGACCGTACAAGGCACCTCCTGTGCCCATCTCAGCAGAGAGTTTAGCAAAAGCACTAACAGAGACGCGTGAGCGGAAATTGCAGAAGGAGGAGGCCGTAGTGAAAGTTATTGAATCCCTGCGTGAGGTGCAACGCCGGTTTGAAGATTTATCAGCGCGGGAGATGAGTGTACCATCTAGTGGCCGTCGTGCAAATAAAAGTGAACAGTCCACATCCCCTCACACAAGTGAGGACTCGGCTGCTTTGCTAGAGTTTATTGTGAGTCAAAAGGAAGCTGTGCTGAGAAAGGAGCGAACATTGTTGGATTTGCGAAATACATTGTGGCGAGAAATTGCACAGCTTGAGGAAGATGAACGGGAACTTCTCTTCACAACCCCTTCCTTTTAAACAAGAGACCTTGAATTAAGAGAGTGTATGTCTTTAATATTTCTTGATCTCTGTCTTATAATTATTATAATTGTTATTATTGTTTAAAGATCTATCGTCAGTGTATTCTATTGATGGTGCAAAGTTTTTTTTTTTTTTTTTTTTTGCATTCAGAGTATTTAACTATTGGGTGAGAGGACAGTGAGCCCTTCTTTACCCTCCCCCACCTCTCCCTCTACTTGTACCTTTCTTTAGTATTATCGTTATTGAGTATTATTGTTATTATTTCATTACTCTATATATTTATTTATATCTATCTGTCTAATAATGAGAATATTTCACTCGAAAGTGCTGTATTTGTATTTGTTATCGTTTTTCATTGTTTTTTGTTTTGTGTGATACCCATTCATTGACATAATCGTTTTATTATTATTTTTTTCTTTCTTTTGTTCTTCTGACTTTACTTTCTTGCTGTTGTGCTTTCAACTTTATTTTATTTTTGTTTTTGTACTTGTACTTATTCCTCTTTTTTCCCCACCCACTTTTGTTTACTTTCTATGATGTGTGTGTTTACTTATATCAACTCCATATGTAGAGTTTTTAAAATTGCGCGAATTAGTGAAATACTGTGATATATCCTCTTAAGAAAAGAGGACCGAACGAAATAATCTTCCTATAAGCAGCACTCTATATATTTATATACGCTCACGGACACTTAAACGCGAAGAAACAAACAAACAAACAAAAAAAAAAAAAACACAAACACCTCCAGGTGAGATTTAAAAACAATAGTGAATTACTAAATTAAGTAAAAAAAAAAAGGGAAATTAACATCACTTTTACTTATTATTTTTAAACAAAAAGATGATGCGCCGTACTTTTTTCACTCTGGCAGGCCTAGACAAGGTTATGTCTCTTTCCAAGGCTGTGGACGATATTAAGAGTGGAGCCAGTCTCGCTGTTGGTGGCTTTGGCACCTCCGGCATGCCGCACGCCGTACTGAAGGAGATCAAGGCCCGCGGTGTGCGTGATCTCAGCATTTACAGTGATGGTGCGGGTGTGGACGGCTACGGTATTGGTGTTCTCTTCGAGGACAAGCAGATCCGCAAGATGATTGTCAGTTACGTCGGTAACAACAAGATCTTCACCAAGCAGTACTTGGCGGGTGATGTGGAACTCGAGTTCTGCCCGCAGGGTTCTCTCGCCGAGCGTATGCGGGCCGGCGGTGCGGGCATTCCCGCCTTTTACACCGCCACCGGCTTCGGCACACTCGCGCAGACGGGCGGTCAAATCACAAAGTACAACGCCGATGGCTCCGCCGCCAGTGAATCGCAGCCAAAGGAGACACGATTGATTGATGGTCGCTGGTATGTGCTCGAGCGGGCCATTCGCACCGAGTTCTCACTTGTGAAGGCGTGGAAGGCAGACCGCAGCGGAAATCTCGTCTTCCGCGGAACTGCACGGAACTTCAATGTTCCCGTTGGACAGTGCGGTCGCGTTGTGATTGCAGAGGCGGAGAATCTTGTGGAGAATGGCGAACTCGACCCGAATGAGGTGCATCTCCCAAGCGTCTACGTGGATCGTGTGGTGGTGCCAGAGCGCTACCAGACACTTATTGAGAAGCGCACCATCACTCCAAAGGGCGGTGTGGCGAAGATTGCGGCCGCCACAACACCGGAAGAACAGGCACGTCAACGTATTGCTCGCCGCGCGGCACTTGAGTTTGCGGATGGCATGTATGTGAATCTTGGTATTGGTATCCCAACCGAGTCGGCGAACTACATCCCACAGGGTGTGAATGTCGTCCTGCAGTCGGAGAATGGACTTATTGGTATGGGTCCATTCCCAGAGGAGGATAAGGTGGATGCGGACTGGATTAACGCCGGCAAGCAGACCATCTCGTATCTCCCGGGTGCTGCGCTCTTCGACAGCGCCACCTCATTCGCTATGATCCGCGGTGGACACATGAACATCACCATGTTGGGCGCCCTTGAGGTTGGCGCCAATGGCGATCTCGCCAACTTTATGATTCCCGGCAAACTGGTGAAGGGCCCTGGTGGGGCGATGGATCTCGTCTCCAGCGGCACACGTGTGGTCGTCACTACAATGCACTGCAATAAGAAGGGTACATCGAAGATTGTCGAACGCTGTCAACTCCCCGTAACCGGCAAGGGTTGTGTCAATCGCATTATCACTGAACACGCCGTGTTTGATGTGGAGAAGGGACAACTGGTGCTGAAGGAAGTGGCAGAGGGCACAACAGTCGAGCAGGTGCGCAAGATGACGGCCGCCAGCTTCATTGCCGGTGATGTGAAGACAATGCCATTGGCTCCACTTCCGGAAGCTTGAAACTGTAAATAAACGCAATAAACAAAGTGGATGAAAAGTGGAAGAAAAAAGTAAAAAAAAAAAAATAGGTTTCATAGGATATAACACCTTAACATTATTCCAATAGACTTTAATATATATATATATATATATATATATATGAGTTGATCTGTTGCTGTACCACTTGTTCTATTTTTTTTTTGTTGTTCTTTCTTCCTTTTTCTTGTTGTTGTTTAAATAGTTTGGGGTACGCCGTATACGGTGAAGCCGGACTTCTTTTACTGATCACGCTCATTTCTTTCTTCTCTCTTTTTTGTTTTTATCTGGTTGTTTTTGTACTGTTACGTTTGTATTGCACCAGTCAGGGCAATGCATATGTACAGATGTACTTCTGTGCGTGTGTAAAGGTCTACTTCCTTTTTCGTTTGTTTGTTTGTTTGTTTGTTTGCTTGTTTTTGTTGCGTTGTCTGTATTTCTCTACACGTAATGCGTAAGCATGTAGAGGTGTTGGTAGATAGATAGCCAGCATAAGCACCTTCCTTTCCCATATCTATCTATCTATATATATATCTAGATAAAGAATGGTGAAGGAGGCAATCACAATGAGGAAAGAAAACAAAACTTAATACAATGAAGCCGCGTTTCACATGAGTGTAAGTGGTAATCAACGTGAGTATTCATGTAAGCTGAGAAAAGAAATAAAAAAAAAAGAGAAATGAAAGGAAGAAAAAAAGAAAAAACAAAAGAGACATACAGTAATAATAGTATGAAATGCAAGAATTAAAAAGAAAAGAACTGATAGTTATGATGTTTTTCTCTTTGATTTCTGCTTTGTTTTTTTCTTTTTCCTATTAGATCCAGAAATAGATGAGTATGAAAGGAGATAATAATAAGCCGCTCTTATATCTTCTTACAGTACATCTATGGTTTTCTTGCAGTTTTCTTCTTCTCTACTTTTATTCTCGTAGAGGGGTGTAGGTGAACTGAAGAGACATTCCTACTCTTCTTTTTTTCTCTACAGCCTGATGAAACTGGCAAGAGTGACGTTTTTTTTTTTTTTTTTTTTTTTTTTTT